>NC_136737.1:24650433-24887933 GCF_936440315.1 Barbus barbus | reverse complement strand
GTATAAGCCACCCATTGAGACACGGTCTGGAGACCTTCAGTGGAGAATAGTGCACGGGATTATAGCTACAAACAGACACAGAGCACACCTTGATCCAGAGGTAGGGGTAAGTTGTCCTTTTTGTAGAGAGCAGGAGACTGTTTTCATTTGTTTTTAAAGTGTGAAAGGCTTCAACTTTATTTTCTATCTTAGAAGAGTGGGTTCATAATTTAGGGGAAGTTTTTACTCCAGCACTTAAAAATAAAGAGGGAAGTACACGTTCTGATTAATTTTCTTTTTGGTCAGGCAAAATTTGCAATATGGCTATCAAGAAAACATCTCTTGATTGATGCTGGGACAACTGATGCTGTGTCTGTTTTAAAAGGGTTAATCAAATCTCGTATTAAAATTGAGTTTGCATATTACAAATTGGTCAATGATATGGAGATGTTCAAAGGTAAATGGGCTGTAAATCACTGTATTTGTGATGTTGATGTTGATGAGTGTTTGCTGTTTAATATTAAAAAAAAAAAAAATTAATGTATGTAGGCCCATATGTATGTTTGAATTGATGTTGTTGTTTTTATGGGCTCTTATGTATTTATTGAATGATTAAAGAAGACCTAAAAGTCAAAAAAGTCTCTCTCTCTCTAATTCAAATTCAAATGAGCTTTATTGGCATGACCTGCACAGTATTGCCAAAGCATTGTCCATTACATGAATAAGGAACAAACAATTATATAATACATAGAACAAGAATAGATCTGTAAAATAATTAAGCAAATATGTACATGTATATTTCTTTCTTTTTTTCACAAACAAGAAAAATATTTAAGACATTGTTTAAAAAAACAAAAAAAAAACAACAACGTAAGAAATGATCTTGCTTCAGTTTTGTCCACTGGCTGATAGTTTTAGTTTGTGGCAGGCTGATACATATCTTGCTGCTGTTGTGATCATTTTGGAATTAAAATGTGACTTAATTTTTCTGCATTTGGTAATGCCATAAAATTTGGTTTAATTAGTTGGAATTTGGTGAAATATGCAGCTCTGACGTTGAGATAGTAATCACAGTGCAGTAAGAAATGTTCCTCTGTTTCCAGCTCTTTCTGCGAGCACAGTGAACACAGTCTCTGTTCTCGTGGCTGTCGTCCTCTCTCTATAGCCAGACAGTGATCACTCAGTCTGTATTTTGTTAGTGTCTTTCTTCATTTGTGATCTTTTACACAGATCAGGTGTTCTGCTGGTTTGTAGTCTCTTTTCAGGTGTAAATACAGCTCCATGTTCTTTTGTATTTTAGTGGCATCTAATAGGCGATGTAGTTCTGTGTTTGTAACGGTGTGATTTGGTTGGGTCTGAATGTGCTGTGCTGGTTTGGGTGTAGTGTGAGTGCAGCTGTAAAAGTGCACTCTTCTGCAGGGCTTCAGTCTGGTAAGAGCTCGGATCACTGTATTTCAGGTGCTGCTGGAATTTCACAGCTCTCTTTTGAATATTAATTAATAGTGGATAGTGTCCTAATTCAGCTCTGCACGAGTTGTTTGGGGTCGCTCTGTTAACTTTTAAGATGTTTTTACAAATTTGGGTGTGCATAATTTCAATTTCTTCTTTTTCCCATTTAGAGAAATCTTGGGTTTTTAGAGGTCCCCATATCTCACTGCCATATAGTGCGATTGGTTCGATTATTGCTTTTAGGATTTTTAGCCAGGTTTGAATTGGAATTTCATACTGAATTGTATTTTTGATCATATAGAAGACTCTCAGTGCCTTTGCTTTCAGTGCATTCACAGCCAGATTGAAGTTTCCTGTTGAGCTGATTTTTAGTCCCAGATAGTTCCATGTCCTCTCTCTCTCTCTGTCTGTCTGTCTGTGTGTCTATCTCTCTCTCTCTCTCTCTCTGTCTGTGTGTCTATCTCTCTCTCTCTCTCTGTCTGTCTGTCTGTGTGTGTCTATCTCTCTCTCAATTCAATTCAATTCAATATTGCTTTATTGGCATGTCTGTAAAAAATACAATATTGCCAAAGCTTGAAATATAACAACAATGAAAATATTAAAATAATAGAATAAAACCATTATAACAATATAAACTTAAATAAGCATTTTAACAAATAAGAACTTGTGTGAACATGTCATACCACAGTGTTTAACATATAAACACACACAGGCTGAGGGTAACTGTGGTAGACAGTAGGGAAACACACTGAGGTCAGACAAAATACACACATTACCCACACACACACACGTTCACCTGCTGTCTACGTATCTCGCAGCCAGTGCTGCTGTCTGTCCCTCTCCTAGTATTATCTTTATTTGTTCCTCTTCAGTCATGGCTGTAAAGTTCTTTATGATGTTTGTGAATTTGTTGATGTATGTCTCTGATTTAAATTGGTAACAGTGAAGTAGGAAGTGTGTCTCTGTCTCGATCTCTTCTGTCTCACAGTGAACACACACTCTTTGCTCTCTGGGCAACCAGCTCTTTCTGTGTATGCCGGTCTCGATGGCTAGTCTGTGCTCACTGAGGCTGTACTTGGTCAGGATCTGTCTCTGCTTTGTGTCATTGACACTCTGGAGATATTCTTCTAATTCATATTTTAATTTTATAGTTCGATAGAGTTGTAATTTACTTTGTGATTTGGTTTCTTGATCCCAATGTTCCAGATGTATATTTTTAGATTGTTTGATAATTTGATTTATTTTGATGTTTGGGTGAGAAGCAGTGCTGGTCTGAGACTGGTTAGTGTTAGTAGAGTTAGTCAGGTTAGTAAGTCTCAGAACCAGCTGACTGAGTGGACTCTTTTCAGGGTTCAGTTCTTGGGTTTGTAGTGCTTTAAAATGTAGTGATTCTGTGGGACTTGACTTTAGATGCATCCAGAATTTGAGGGATCTTTTTTTGTATATTTATAGTCAATGGGAATCGGCCTAATTCTGCCCTACATGCATTATTGAGTGTTCTCCTTTGTAATTTTAGAATCATTTTGCAGAATTCTGTGTGTAGGGCTTCTGTCAGATGTCTGTCCCGTCTAGTGTAGCTCTGATCACTGAGTGGACCCCAAACCTCACTTCCATACAGCGCTATGGACTGAATCACACTATCAACGATTTTACACCAAATTGGAAGCGGTATTTCAATATTTTGGAATTTTTTCTTGATTGTGTATAGAGCTCTTCGAGCTTTATCTTTGAGAGCATTCACTGCCATACTGAAACTCCCCGATGCAGTGATGATCAGGCCGAGGTAAGTGTACTGCATCGTGTGTTCTAGGCGGTGCTACCTAAACTGAACTGGTATCTGTGTTCCTGACATCTGGGCTTTTTCTGAAAGACCATAATGCTGGTCTTTTTGAGGTTTACGCTCTCTCTCTCTCTCTGTGTACAGTAGCGCTGAGGTGGAGTCGTGTGAGGGGTGGGGTGTGAAGGTGCACGCTGCTCCTCCTCCATCTGAAGGGGCAGATCTTCTTCACAGCTCAGACAGTGAGTTAGACAGCAAGTGCAGAGCAGCTTCACACACTCTGCGATCAAACACCGAGGCGCGAGACTGGAGAAACCCTCGACATGTGAGCGCCGTTGACTGTCGACATGTACTTTCATTTGATCTTTCTTTTTTTATTTGATTTCCTTCGTTGTAGAGACTCCAAACAGGACTTGTAATCAAGCGCCGCGCAGTCGTCCTGTGGATTTGCCAGGAATAATTCATCCTCGTTTCTCGTACGAATCTCCTGCAGGACGAGGAGCGAATAAAGACATCTCACTGACCTCCAGCAATAACCAGCTACAAGACCTGTGCTTTTAACAGCAGGAGAAGCGCTGCAAGGGATTTTATCACTGTCGGAGTCAAGTCGGTTAATCTCCAGCAGTGTGCGCCGGTAAATATCTGCTTGTTCTGATGATTGGTGAATCATCTTGATGTTAGAGGGATCTGGGATCGAGTCTTGAAACTGGACAGGGGAAGTTTTTAGCGGTACAAATCAATTATTGAGCCAGAACTAACAATGATAACAATGTAGGCGTTCATTTCTTAAATATTTAGGCTAAACATAGAAAGAGTAATAGTATAATGGTATAATAATAAATGGTAAGCGGGAATTCATTTCAGAGAGGCCAAAATATTAATAGGCCTACATGTAAAAAATATAAATAAATGCATAAATCTCTCTCTCTCTCTCTAGTGATCCCCGCCTTTTTTTTAATTCAAGAACTATAGTAATAGTTAATATGTTCGTGAAGTTGAATCATGCAGCAAATAAATAAATAAAGGACAAAACAGTCCCCTTTTTATTGCTAAACGAATAAAAAATTTGCGATATTTTCCGTGTGTGTGTGTTTTGTTTCACACAATACAATTGGTTAAAAACCCTCATATTTTAGGCCACCCTCTGTGATACTGAACTCATGATGTTCTTAGAAACCTATTATATATATATATATATATATATATATAATAGGTTAATGACAATTTTGTTTTTCTGAAAATAGCATGGGTTTTATAAATGCAATAAAATAAGACTGATATTTATTTATTTATGTGGACAATACAAAGCTGTGCAGATTGGTGTGTGAATCTGGGCTCGGCTGGTCGCGTCTTGTGGTTGCTCAGTAAATAGTTCAATCGATGCAGGAGACTCCTCTGCTGGTCGGGTCTCGAGCCGGACAGTGAAAGTGTGTGTGTGGATTGATTCGTGTAGATGGAGAGAGAAGACAGCTAGAAGGGCGAGATTTCTTCTCCTCCTCGCGCTCGGATGCGTTTATAAGCGTGACATCCAGACATTATAATAGCTGCGATGTGACGCCGATCTGTTTGAGTTGAGGTAAGACATCGCGCAGAGGACACCGGAGACAGTTGGGCTGAATTATAGCGATATTTTTAGGCTTGGCTGTGTTTACGGAGACATTGACGCTCCTAAAGCAAACCAAATGCAAACAGGTGTAAGACCCCCAGAGCGCCGACGCGACGCGATAAACCACAACGCTTCATTTGGAATCGAAGAAGCCTCGTTTAGTTCGTCGCGTCGCGTCGCGTCGCGTCGTGAACCGGGGCTGTAACGCTTATATTTAAATCAGCGTCGCTTTTGTTCGCGTCTTGTTTTTAACGAACTGTAAAGCGAGCTCAGTTGTGGTGTAACGTCAGTTGTCCATCAGTAATAATAAAAAGCTGATTATTTTTGGAGGTTTAAGTTAGCTAAATGAAGGTCGGTTTATTAATTAATGTGTCAAGTTGGTTATCATTTGAAATGATGTGCAGAAAAAGCGATGTAGATAACTCGTTTCCGGTGTAGCTTTCTCGTTGTTGTCATTATCTGGCCATTTATTCCGCTTATTACTATTTTAAACGATATTATTGGATGGCTTTAGGTGTTATCGACCACCAGCAGATAATCAATAGCGCCAGTCCCAGCAGAAACGGGTTTAGATCTGTTATTGTACGTGTTGTGTTAAATGTGCTGCACCCGACTCTTAATTTCCGCGTTGAATTTGGTTTCTTTCAGTTTAGTTTCTAACCTTTCGAGGATTGTGTTGTTTTAACACACGGTCTCATTCATGGTCTGTAGTTGTGCGAATGTAAATAATATAGTATTTCTGTGTCTGATGTTTTAGTATGGAAATGTTGATGGAAAGAGGTTTAAATTAACTGTAACCTCAGTGTGTAGCACTAATGAACCAGGAGGTTTATATATATATATATATTTATTGGCTTGTTTGGCTTTTTAGCATGTTCATCACGTCTGCCTCTCCATGGAGACGTTTTTAAACCTTTCAGCTGTGTGAGGGGCTTTTTCCCTTCTTGTCAAGGGACATGAAGACCTCCATGAGCTTGCCAGACATTTGGTTTTCACGCTATCCTTCAATATTTGACTTTTTCTCATCTTATGCTCCTCAGCGAAGAGGAAAATGCTCTCCTTTTAACTAAACGCAAGATTGACTCCAAAACAAGATGAAATTGTGGACTGCTTTGTGAAGAAAAAAAAACCTTATGCATAGTTTATAATGCTGTTTACGGGTTAGCAATGATTATAATTAGAAGAATTATGAATCTGTAGTAATCAGACGCTCTTGAATTGCATGCTTCTGTGTTTAATCTAAAGAAAACTAATATTGTTTTGGACACACATACTGATATTTAAATGAATTTTACGTTTACAGCACAGAAACATGAATTATGAATGTTTTTAATATTAATAATGCCATAATGATTTGTTTTTGCTTACATGCTTATAATATAAGGAGACTGTAGAGCCAATATTGAAGATCTGATAACTACAAAAAACAAATCCCATCTGACCTGAAGCTGAATGTTACTGTACGTCCAGTTTTTAGTCATGTTCAGTCTGTCAAAGCCAGATTTATAAAAGAAAAATAAATAAACACCCACATCACATTTTCAGTGATTAGTCGGTTGGTCGTTTAGTCACCGAATGTCTCATATGAACGAGGTTGTTGTGGAATAAGGCCATATCTCTGTCTTGTCATGTAGTTGAGTCTATTTTCTGCAACCCCCTCATTTCGTCCCGAGGGAAAATCCAGTGAGTAAAGGGGGATAAAATTAGAGGACAGGTAGGTATAAGGTTCCTTCCTGCCCTTTTTTTATTTCTTGCGCAAGTTCTGTAACGTGTTGTTTCACGTCTTCTGCGAGTTTCAGTTTCGTATTGTTACTAGCTCAGACCAGGATCTCTGTTGAAAGTCTGGTGGGAGACTAATTTAGTCCAATTTTTTTCTCAGGTGCCCTTAATTTAATTGCGATTGCAGGTATTGCAATACCCTTTGGGCTGATCGTCTTGCAGAAGATGTTCTGGCCTGCTGTACTGTTGCACTTGTCAAGTGTTATTGATTCACTTGCCCCTGAGAAGAACTCTCCTGGCTCTGTAATTGCATGTTCATTTATGCCTTAATTTGTTTGAGCTAACCAGTCCACGGAGATATTTATTCCTGGTGTACCTTATAAAACGTCCTTTTTACGGTGCAATCCTTCTGAAGGAGCGCTGAGAAAACGTTAGCGCAGGGTGACAGTATTGATTTATTTCCTGCACATGTGACTTCGTTGTTGTCGGGTTTTAAAAATAGACAGTGTACGAGGTGCTCCCCCCCCCCCGGCATGCAGATGCCTGACAGTTTATTGTAGATGTTTGCATGGTTGAGTCTGTGAAGTGCCTATTTGGGCTTTGCACAAATCTCTCTGCACAAAGACTTAAACTTGGATTATGGCGCACCGGTGCTGACCATGAGGCAAGGCTGCGTGGAAAAGGCGCGCCCAGGAGAAAATTCCCAGCTTGTGTAGAGTCATGCACCGGACCTCTCATAACTCCCGTGCTTTCGTAATCAGACACGTAATCTTGCAGGCTGATTGGATTTGAGATGATGCCGCAGCCCGAGTCGGTGGCTGGCTGCTCCTACCACGAGCATGTCTTTTTTTTCACGCACGCATACACACCTCTTGTTTATTTTCCAGTAAGCTGCTTCAGTCTTTGGAGGCACTGTCTGCTGCAGTGTGCAATAGTTCACACTTCAATTGCAGCCTAACCTAGATTTCTGTAGCACTGCTTGTAAATAACCCAGGGGCTCTGTTCTGAGGGTGGGGGCTTTAAAGGCAGCGGGAAACGGCTCTAATGCAAGGCTGCGTGCTATCGGTACTGTGATAAGACTTGCATCATCAGCAGAGGCGTGGAGCTGAGAAATATCCACGTTACTGACTGGCACCGAGCGAATAGATTTTCCGTCGAATACTGTGCACTTCTATAATATGTAATAACATGCAGTCCCGCCGAGGAGATGTGCATTTGCTTAATGAGTTAATGTTCTGCCACGTTGCTTTACCCATGTTCCCCGAGCTTAGTTTGCAATCTCCTAGTTTGCCATAATGCCAGAATTGACCAGTTTGTTTCACTGAGGTTTATCGTAGACAGGAAATCAAACGTGGCCTTTTTTACATGCTCTTGGCCTTATTGTCAGCGATTTAACAGTGCACGTTAACATTTTTCAGCTGATGTCAGTAAACATTGTGTTTTTCCGTTTGAATGTTTTTGAAATCAATTTGCATTCAATTTAGACTTTTTACACTCAATATCTTGGTAGTTCATCCAAACATTACTAAAAAATACTGTACATTTTAAAGAGTAAAATCATTTGCATGCCAAGAAAACTGATTTGTTATTTGCTTTATATAAATGGTTTTTGCGTCTACAATGCAATCCAGCAGAATTTTAATTGGCAAGGTTTTAATTGTACAACTCTGTAATTGTTAGCAGTTCTTAACACTTAGTTTTTAGGAGAGACTGGAGAGCAAAAGCAAAAAAAGTGTTAGGAAGAAAAAAGAACGACCCAAAATGTTGTTTCATGTAGCTGTAATGCTGCTGCATAACTCGGGTCAAGACTTTCCATTGTGTCAGAGGCCTTTAGACCAAAGCTGTACTTTGACATTTTGGAGGGAAAACAGCTTTGAGTACATCGTGCAACCTTTTCCTCCATGCACCTCGAACACAAAGCGGCGTTTAAAAAATAGCAGCTTTTCATCGGCGCTCGACATGCCGAGCTCTAGCAATGGTGTTTTTCAGGTGAATTTCTATGGGCTCAATGGAGATGTCCTGGCCTGTTGTCTCAGCAGAGGGAAAACAGGAGGGAAGATCTGTCTTACAGAGAAGACGGCGTGATTCACTAGCTCAGCACGCTGTTGAAACGTGAGTTTAATGTAGCATAGGATGTTAACGCGATGGCCTGGAGACTAGACATGTTGTCAGCTCTGGATGGGAGAAACTGGGCAGATAAAGGCCACCTCTCACAGACACACTTAAATTACCTGCTTACAAATGCAATAATATTGATTTTTAAAGATGTTGTTTACATATTACCATGCCTGATGTTGTGTCTGGCTGGTCAATAACAGTTGGGGGTTGCGTTTAAGGATTTGAGAGGAAAATGAAACATTGGGCCTGTTTAATGTTTGCAAGCACCAATTTGTGTCCAGCAGTTTTTGGATGAAGGGAGGCTCTCTGTTCACCCCTACTGAGCCGCTGCTTTGAGATGATCTTTGACTCCCACACAAATTGCCTGCTGTTTACCAAAGTGCAACTCTTGTCTGTCGTGATCTCTGCGAGAATTCTTTAGAAGGGAAATTGTGGAGTTGTCTTGAGTGAGCTTAGAGCTGCTGCTACTACCTGCAAAACTGGGCCAAGACGGGAAGAAAACAGTCACCGTTTGTTAACAGATTAGCCCGGTAAACCGTAAAGAGCGAGCTTGGTTGTGGACTAGCGTGCCAGTTGTACTCTGGCCACCTGCACGTTCACAAAAGTAGTGGTCACGTGAACCCCTTAGGCCTTTAAAATATCCACTTGGAGTTAGTGATTTACAGTGTGCTGTTTAAACGATGATAAATTAACCTTTTATGATTTGGCCCGGACGTTTTCTTTCCATCTTCAGCTACGTATTGCAGTGGAGAGCAAATTTAGGTTGAAACATAAATCTAGGCGTCAGTTTAAGTATGTCAAGCATGTTCTTGCTTCTGGTGTTCATTGTCATATGGACTGAAGGTCTGCTTATTCTATAGAGCAGTGGTTATCCACCAGAGGGCCTCAAGGTTACTTAAAAACATTTAAAATTAGGTTTAAAAAATCACCCCCTTAACAACCGTTTTATTCCATTGAAGAACAAGGATTCCCACGGTCTTGGAAAACCATATGAGGGGAATTATAGAAGTTTGATATCTAGCCTACACTTGGAGAAGTCATGGAAATTAGTAACATTTTCAAACTCCATGGGCATTTTTAAACTTAATACGGTATATATTTTTAGATATGTCAAGCTCTAAAATATTTGGAAATGGGAATTGAGTAAAATGTGTAAAATTCGTATCCATTAATTGACAAACAAGAAGAAAAGTCATGAAACCTTTAAAGGTATAGTTCACCCAAACATAAAAATTCTGTCATTAATTACTCCCCCCTCATGTCATTCCAAACCCATAAGGCCTTTGTTCATCTTTGGATCACACAGATATTTTTGATGATATCTGAAAGCTTTCTGACTCTCCATAGACAGCAATGCAACTAACACGTTCAAGGCCCAGAAAGGTAGTAAGGACATCATTAAAATAGTCCATGTGACATCAGAGGTTCAACCGTAATGTTATGAAGCTACGAGAAAAACAAATCAAGGTTGTACCACGGATATCACATGTACTGTTTTAACAATGTCCTTACTACCTTTCTGGGCCTTGAACGTGTGAGTTGCGTTGCTGTCTATGCAGGGTCAGAAAGCTCTCGGACTTCATCAAAAATATCTTAATTTGTGTTCCGAAGATGAACGAAGGTCTTATGGAAACGACATGAGGGTGAGTAATGACAGAATTTAAATTTCTGGGTGAACTATCCCTTAAAGTATTATTGTGGACAATGGTGTGCCCTGGAGTCCCAATAGAAACCACTGCAGTCGAGTGGAGACTCTTAGCCCACCATGTTCAGTGGGTTGTCTTTATGACGTGCAAAAATAGCACTCTTTACCGCCCTCGTACACTCAGCAGGGGGCCCTCTCTGGAATATTCCTCTATGGTTTTACGCTGGCTATCGATTACTCTTTTATCATTCATACGTCCTAGGTCTAGGTCATTTGATTTTTCTTCTCACATATAGAGACGTTTCCTTTATCTTCTCACTTACCCCCTATTTATAATAAATCCTAGAAGAATGCGATACCATAAAGCGGACGCTTCTGAGAAAATTTCTTCTGATATCTTTTCAGAGTCTCTGTGTTCAGCTGCGCCATTTCCACCGCCAATTGAAATCAGTGTGGGCAATAAGCAGGGGGTCTGATTAGAGTTTAAAATTCAGGGCATGTGCCAGGCTCCGTCCACTCCTTGTGAATCTTAAATTAATTTAATTTTCTTTGAATGGCACTGGTGTGGAGGTGTGTTTGACACTGACAAACAGACTAACCTTCCAACTGGTTTGTAACTTGTAGTGCTGACCTAGTAAAAACATCAGAACTGCTGTGGAACCTGAGGAACGTGTGCGTGTTATTTCTTACAAGTCAACACCACTGCGTGTCTTCACACTTCCTGGTGTCTGTGGAGCCAGACATTTTCCTCATTATGCGAGACCACCAGGTTCTTGAGTTATTTCACATTGGTGCATGTAAGTGCTCCCTCGCATAGTGTAAACTAAAACCCCAACAGATTGTGATTCCCAGTAGCATCCATTTTGTCAAATAGACAGCCTGCAATTGAGAAGGGTATATCCACATTGTTCAGATTTGTGTGTGTGTGTGTGTGTGTGTGTGTGTGTGGGAAGGTAGTTACCTTGGTAAGGTAAGGCTGCTTCAGGAATGCATGTCCGCAAGGAGAAAGATGGCAGTGTTAACTTGTTTATGAATAAAATGCAGGAAGTGGGTGGTTGGAACAGCATAGAAATGTAGGCTAGGAAAGAAAGATGGGACTGAAATGATGTTCAGTAGCCCCATATAATGAAGTTAAAGATTGCTTTTCTCGTTCACATCATTTATTTTTATGTATTTATTTAGTTAAGGATCAAGTTCAAGGTTTTTAGATTTCCGAACATTAGTCATGTTGATTTAAGTTGGCTGTAGTTAAGTATTTTGAATTTGTCCTTTTGTTACAGGGTTCAAAATAAGTTTTATTTTTTTGTTTTTTGGCTGGCGTGGTAAGACCAGTAGTTCAGTTTTTTTTTTTTTTACTTGCCCTGCCAACAGCCAACATTTTCACTGCCCACATGAAAATGATATTAAAATTGTATTTTAGAACGTTCTCAAATTTTAAAGTTTATAAAAATCAAAATCACACCTAAGACCGAAATGATTAACACAATGAATGAGTCTGTAAGCGGATTGGGCTGAATTCATTGCAGAAACTTGTGTGAAAAGGTATAGTGGTGTCCTGCTGCTATCACTGTGAAGAAGAAAGGCCTTTTGGTACAGTGTAGGGCTGGGCTGTACAAGTAGGGTTGGGCGATATGGCCAAAAAAAAATCTATTTTTTTCATATCAGTCGATATCGATAATTATCACGATAAACGTCAAATCTTTATTTCTTTCAAGTTTAAAGCCAGAATTTTGCTCCATTTGCTAATTTTCCTTAACAAAATAAGTATCTTTTGGTGCATAAACATTATATCGAACATTTATCGAGCTCTTCATATCGTTTTATCGAGGGAAATTATATCGCGATAATTATCATTATTGAATTATCGCCCAGCCCTATGTATACGTTTTTAGCCTCTTTCAGGTCGAAATTGCAGCTCTCTTTAAGCATACTACAAAAAGAGTCTCTGAATGTGATTATTTTTAGTTTGCACTCACATTTGGCTTCTTGTTGTTATTCTAATATCTCTGTGTGTTTGATTTATGTGACTTATATTTCAGGAAAGGTTTTTCTGAACAAAAAGTTATGAGTTCTTCGACTGGTGTAGGCTTCTGAAGTATCACAGATATCTCGGCACAGTGTTATCAGTGATTTGCACTGCTTTGTGTCCGTGTCCGCAGGGTACAGTTCGAGCTTTCCTGGTTTCATAACAAACAGAAGATATCCTTGAGAGGCTGTGTTATTGTCTAACCCGAACCCACGTGTATCTCCGCATCTACGTTAAATACACAGTTGGGTTGTTGATGTCTACTGTGAGGTGTTTATTGACACAGACCATTGATCTAGGACAGACTTAGCACTTGTGTTTCTGTTAAACAAGTCGGTGGTTATGTCTCTCAGGCCATCTGTTGCCCCCCTGTTTTGGGTTAAGGGCACTACTTACCGTTCTCGCCACATTGAGTCCGTTTACTGTTTGGGAAAACGATGGCTTTGATCAATTCTTGCCATCAAAGTTGGAGCAAATGAAAACGTGTTTCTCGCATTTCACCGCACTGTCGTTTGTTCTGAACAAACATTGATCTTCTTTGAAGAACTCTCTTTGGTTGCATCTTCTTCAAGAAAAACATGCACGCTTTAGTTGTATGGTTATGCATGCTCTTGTGCAGAGGGTTTATGGACACAAAAGAGAACAGAAATGCTGATTGTTGTAGGCACCGAATGCCATTGTTGGCCCCTTGTGGGTTGTGCTTCATTTTTGCACATTAGCAAACTGTAGCATCCCTCCTCTTCCTATTCCTCACGTCTGCCATCCCACCATCCCTCCTGCCCTCCCCGACCATCCGGATCTGTGTGCCGAATGTGACAGTCCCAGCATTGCACTGCTTCAGCCCAGCACCTCGAGACCTTGCAGCTCATTCACAGATATTGCAGATTCACTCCCTCCCTGCTGCCAAGCGGCGTTAGGGCCGGTGTGTGTGAAGAAGGGCCGTCTGGCCATCTTACAGTTTCAGCCATGATATTCTGAAAGCTGAATGAGGTTTTCAATGCTGATAAATTCATAGAGCAGGATATGTGTGTGTTTTGGGCTTTCCTCTGCCAGAAATAAGAACTGTATCATTCACAGTTTATGTCATCCTTGAACTGGGTTTTATTGCTGCATCTAATTTAATCTTTTCCTTTTTTTTTTTTTGGTCAGTTTAGCATATCACCATTTCTGATTCATTAGGGCAGGTGATTTGGTTCTCCTACCTTGTGGTTCATCATTCACAGAGCGGTTTTATCCATTTTATGTTGTCGTGCTAACAAGTCTTCTTTTTTTCTGGTGTCTTGTGCTCTTTTGATTTGACCTTGTAGAAAGTATTTTTCTGTACGTGTGTTTGTTGTTTACAGCCGCCTTGGTGATGGGGGGAAAAAAGTTTTTTAGCAACAATAACCATTTGTCTGGGTGACCAGAGACAATATGCTGTTTATGCACTGTATATCAATATTCCAAAATCTTCCCAGAATGCAATGCATCTCTGCAAAATCTGGGGAAACCTGCTTGTCAGTTTGACTTACAGTCAGCATGAAATAAAAATTGACCCTCTTTAATTTCATAATACACGTTAAGGGTCTTACTGTGAATAATTCATTAGTGCGCAAAGGAGAAAGAATAGTTATAATCTGTTCCTTCCTTCCACTGAAAAAGTATTAATTTTGAAACATGTCAACAAAGCCACTTAAGTCCTCCAATTTATGCAAAGATTCTTGGTATTTATTGATATTGGTAATATAATGTCATTGGTGTAGCCTAGCTGTTCTCGTAATCCAGTCAAATCTAGGGTTGCAAAGGGCGGAGCATTTCCAGAAAAGTTTCCAAAAATAACAGAAAAATGTCAAATTACTGAAGAAAATTAGTAAAATGGTTTCCAAACATTGGTTCATGGTGATTTATTTATTTATATAGTTATTGACATTGTATATCTTCCATTGTACGCCCCCAAGAGTGGGACATGAAATCAATCCCTGCAACCACAAATTGTGCAGGAATTGGGAGGGCTGCCCTTCTAGCAGTTGGGGTGTATCTCTGGGGTGGTTTTTGGGGGCAGGATGGTGTCCTGGTACATGTTAAGAGCCTGGGGGTTCCCAGCTGTCACTGGTATCCTCTACCAACTGGCCTCAATTGTCTATCTGCTCCAAGATTGTAGTTTTACTGGTGGTCTTTATCAAGAATCCGATCCGCCCCTAAAAATCACCTGCCAGAGAAGCAGCACTCATGGGGGCCCTCCATGGTTTATTATTTTCTTTGTGAGAAGAGTGGTTATTCTCTCAAGATGGTCATATTAGGTGATCACAGTTGAGCAAAGCTCATCAGGCATTATTACAAAGTTGTTTCTACAGAGGCCCCTCTTGCCCTGTGTGATTTTTATTTGAAGAAACTAGTGTCATTTACCGAATTCAAAGACAGACTTCAAGTTGTGAAGCCCCAGCCGCAGCCACATTGGATGATTTAAGCAGAATTTATTAAGAAGATGTAAGGATAGTGTGAAGTTCTGCTCAGAAACGGCTGCCTGCATTGCCCCAGGACAGTCATTTTGGTAATATAATCAATCAAACTGACTGACTATTACAATTCAGAGATTGCACTCTATAGCTCGGATGCAGGCTATCGCTTTTCGTGTGAGGAAAGCACATCTTGAAGTACAGGGATTTCTCATTTATTTATAGTGTCTTAAACTAGGCAAGGTGTTTTGAAACAAGGTTTGTAAGTAGCGCTTTATGCTGAAAAGCATTATCATGCTACCTACAAAATCTGAGGATTTAACGAGTGTGACCTTTTTTCGTAATCTCGTAATCGTTTTGTTGCTGTCACATAATTACAGGCAACCGAAGCTCTAAAACTGAGCACAGTCAGACTCTTCGCAGGCCGTACTGCCATCTGAGAGAAAGAGCTGACGTCTGACTTTACCGAGTTTTAATCAAAGGGAACATGCGTTCCTTCTCGTTTGGGAAAGCAGCACAATTCCCTAAATTGTTTCTCACGATTCATTTTAGCTCGTCATCAAATTAAAAACACATTAGAGAGGTGTACAGCACCGCTACCCTGGCTTTTTTCATATCTTAAAACACAGAGGCATCAAACGCTGCTTTCCATGCAAGATACGAGCAGAAAAATCGCATTACGTCATTCCTGCATGCCGCTATTATCCGATAGCTTTGTTTTCAGCGATTCTAATGCACTCATTGCTTATTAAGAATAAGTGAAAGTGGGGGTGGACATAATTGCGATGTAATCCATTTAAGAGCCTGGTTTTTAAAAACATATTTTGCAATGGCCTACAGGTGGGCGTTGGAACTCGAGATGGGAGTCACTGTAATAAGCCGGAGGGGCTAAAGACTCCCATTGTTGTAGGCATGCATGTGGGGTCAATATGTCCTCCACACCCCATTCTCAAGTATCGGGATGCTGACGGGTCCTTCGGTTCATATTTTCTCTACAAGCATGTTTGGACCTGTGTGTTTGCCAAGGCACTTTCTTTTAAAAAGGACCCTGGGTGTGATGGTCCAGCCCCCAGCTGCAGTATGCCTGCTGGTGGCTTTTTTTATGTTTTGTTTCACTCTGTTGTTTTAATATGGATTTACCCCATGCCGCTCTTTCCCGTTGTGGACCACAAAGGCTCACCCTGATTCACTCATGCATCTCATGAATTGAATTGTTAAGGGACATAACATGGCTGTTCTTGGCGTGCCTGCACACTGGAGTTTACTCTGCGTCAGAGAGCAAATTCAATTTTGGGGGATAGTGAGTCACAAGGACATAGAAGAAAAACGCAATATGACATAATGCAACTAGAAGTTGTGAATTTTAACTATGCAATGTGCTTTGATGTAAACAACCATTGTCTAATGGAAATTTCAGAGCAGTTTGCTGTATTTCTATTTGATTCTGTACTGCTGTCTTTCCACAACTTTAATTTACATATTTTGCTTTCCTCTACTGATGTTTTCTTTCCAAAGTAACTTATTCAGTGATAAAAGATGTCATTGTTAGAGTTATGGTGTAACGGTTAGAACACATGCTCCAAACACTTCAGGCTATGACGCTCAAGTCAGAAAAACAGGTTTTGGGTCAGTGACGCTTCCTGGCTCAGTGCTCCTTCTCTTCAAATGATTTCTCTACTGTCAAAGGATCAAACCATGAAATGTCATGGAATTTTAACATTGTGTTTTTCAGACCCAGAAATGAACCATGGAAATGATAAAATCATAGTCTTTTTTTTTTCTAAATATTTTGGTCACACTTTAGTTGGGTTACCAACTCTCATTATTAACTAGCCTAACTATTAACCACGACTTTTGCTTCAAACTCCTAATGTGCTGCTTATTAAAGGGTTAGTTCACCCCAAAATGAAAATTCTGTCGTTAGGCTAATTACTCACCCTCATGTCGTTTCCATAAGACCTTAGTTCATCTTTGGAACACAAATTAAGATATTTTTGATGAAGTCCGAGAGCTTTCTGACCCTGCATAGACAGCAACGCAACTCACACGTCCAAGGCCCAGAAAGGCAGTAAGGACATTGTTAAAATAGTCCAGTTATTCACTTATTTTTGTTGTCTTTGCGCACAAAGTACTCTCGTAGCTTCATAAAATTACGGTTGAACCACTGATGTCATATGGACTATTTTAACTATGTCCTTACTACCTTTCTGGGCTTGGAACGTGTCCGTTGCACTGGTGTCTATGGAGAGTCAGAAAGCTCTTGGATTTCATCAAAAATATCTTAATTTGTGTTCCGAAGATGAACAAAGGACATACAGGTTTGGAATGGCATGAGGATGAGTAATTGATGGCCTAATTTTAATTGTTGGTGAACTAGCCTATCCCTTTAATAGTTAGTAAGATTGTAGTTAAGTTTAGGTATGGGATAGGATTCTAAATATGGCCGTGCAGAATAAGACATTATGTGCATTATAAATACAAATAAACAGCTGATATGCATGCTAATAAACAACTAGTTAATAGTGGGATTTCGTACCTAAGGTGTTAGGATACCATTTTTTTTATTCTTACGTGAATATTGGTTAAGTTTTATATAGTTTTGTTTAGCTCTAACATATTATAAATAATAGGCCTATCTAACATTAAAAGGTTGTAGTTGCAAATCCCTAAAATAAAAATTATAATCATCATCCTCTAATTACAGTAATTGCTGAAGTCATAAATGACTTAAATGTATGATAACCTTGACTATTGCTTTAAATAAAAACATTCAAATAATATTTTCAGTCTCAGTAAAGTGAGAGGATGAATTCTTTCTATTTATATATTTCACTGTCAAGTAAACTGGCCAGAGTCTGGGCTGCATTAACGACTTTCATCCTGTTGCCAGGATGACTTCTTTAGCCAGCCTCTATCTTCTTTTGCTCATGCCCTGCAGTTGCCATTAATAGAAGGCTCAGCTATGTTAGAGCAGGGTGGGGAAGGAGTACAGTGCGAAGTGGAGAAGGTCAGCTTTGAGCTGACCGGGGCTTAGGCAAAAGCGAGTGTTCTGATTGGCTCCTGGAGGTTTTCCAGGGGCTGCGGACATCCAGGCTGACTGCTCATGCGTACAGTGTGCTATTGATGGCACCGTATCGGAGTCATTAATCACCGCAGTCAGTCTCTTCGGGGAGAGGCCCGCTCTCCGTTACTCACTGGCCAAATGCGGAGTGTGGTTATAACCTCTGACCCTGCTGAGGGTGCATACCACACTGTAATGGGAAGGATTTCATACTACCGCTGAGGGACTCTCTGAACTAATACTATGACACTGAGAGCATCGCAGGGTTTTACTGTTTTGGCAGTACTTTGGGTTGGTAGCTATTTAAAGTCGTGGCGTCAAGTGACTTGCCAACACCAGTGAAGAAAATAAAGACATGCCGTATGAATTGACCAAAGCGAGCTGTTGCTGATGGCTTCTGATGAAATTTGGGATCTCTCTCTGTTTAATAATTCATGAATACTCCGGTCTCAAATCGGAAGCTAATAACTTAAAGAAAAAGAGGGTGCCTGCTGTACACCTTTCTCCTCACATTCTGCTCTGTTCCTTCCTATAATTCTGCATAACTTCGTTTTTGCACAAACAAGAAACTGACAACATATCTTCAAGGCAGTTTACTCTCCCTGCTTGTTTAAAAAAACATCAAGTTTGTTTAGCTCGAATAAAATTCCTGTTCGAGATCACCTTGCCTGTGGTCATATTCTCAGTTCTCAGCTTGAAGCATTTTAATAGCAAAATATTGCTCAAATTTTGTATTTTGCCAGGCTCTAGTTTCAGAATCCTGAAAAATAAACTTGACATCACCTTGCGGGTGTCGGGTTACTGGGTTTTCAGTCGCTGATGTTTATTTATATCATATTCTTCAGATCTCTCTTGCGGCACATTTCTATTTCAGCTGTGAGCTTTGGTAAATGTGTTTTTATTGCATCAACAGTGAATTCTGTATTTGCTCTGAGGTAGGTGTACAGGAGATGAGTGAAATATTTGTCCTAAGATTCATCAACTGTAAGTTTTGATTTGATGGGTAATGAACTTTTGTCTGTTCTTTTGGCACATTAAATAGGACAAAATTAAGGTGGCAAATATTTTTATCGTTGACAATCACTTTGGACTTATCCACCTTGGCTCTTTTTTTTTTTCCAAAGTTAGAGGCTGTGAGTAAACATCGGTGACTTGCTCCAGCTGGAATGCGTGACTCAATGACTTTTTATAAGCTTGTCCAATAGCATTGGCCCCTGGGGGGTGATGGACAAGGGGTGTCACCATGGTACCAGGGCAAAGGGCGCCCTTCCCCCTTTGCCAACTGCACTGTTGTCGGCAAACCTATTACTGGTTGCCCTCTCCCCCAACCTGCATACATCCTTGTCAAATCCTAATCTCCCGGAGTGTCCACTGGACTGTTTCAGGCGTCCAACACAATGGCCCTCTGTAGTTGTGCTGGCATGTGTAGACTAGCCTTCAGGATCCTCTTTTTTTTTTTTTTTGTTTTTTTTTTTGTCTTTAGAGCAGAAAGGTCCATTTCAAAGACTTCTTGGGTCACGTTTGACTGCTGAAAGGCTCCGAGTCTACTGCCGGTGAGACTGGCGGCAGGCTTCTTGTGCCGGGCTGATCAAGGGAGGAATGCTGTGATAGGCCCCTTTTTCCACCTTTTTGAGAGCAGCCCGCCATTCCTGAGAGCTGAAAGAACCAGAGATGAGGTTTAAGCTCTTTCATGTACCTGCCAATTCCATCAGGGTCTTTGTGAATGCTCAATGGTGGGACTGTAGTGGAAAAGTGCGGAAATCTGAAGAGGGTCATGCTACTGACTGTACCTCCAGCCATACCTGTCAGTGTCAATGATGTGCGATAAGACTTCAGGCATTCTGCAGATTTAAAAAAAAAACTAAAAAAAAGGGTGACAGCAGGAGGTGGAGTTCTCGTCTTTAGTCTGCTGTTCGTGTCAAAAAAAATGGACTTAAGTTTAAAACTAGAGGATTGGCGGTGTTTAAAGCACGTGTTTGGCAAGTATTATAAAACCGCATGATAATCTGCTGTCTGAGGTGTGGAATGTTTAAAGAGTGAGTGTTTTTGTGATAGAGCCTCGCTGAAGGAAGTCATGGGTGCAGGTGTCTCAATAGTAACATATTCGTGAGCAACAGTTCTCTAATCTTTATGTGTGAACATAAAAACCTGTTCGCATCTCGTTTGTACTTGCATGACTTTTCTAACTATCCAACAAGACCAAAAGGGTAGGGCTTGTCCATCAGGAATCGACTGAGGATTGATTGAAGAGCAGGGGTTGCACAACAACAGGGCTTGCCAGAAGTTCAGAGGCAAGTTGTTTCCTTTTTTTTATGATTACGAAGACACACGTCTTTGGAATTACATGCACAAATGAATAGTTCACTTTAAAACCTGAAGTATTAGGAAAAAAACAGAAGTATTGTTTTTTTTCTGTGACATTTCAAACACTTTGTTTGGTATGTGAAAATTGAAAAATGGGACTGTCTTCACTCCTTGCAAAATCTGAATAACACATTTCTGGCAGATTTATTTGTTGGCCTGTGAGGTACATCAGCAGTTATTCTTAATTCTCCACAAATCCTATTGGAAACAAAAAAAAGTCAGAGACTCTGGACTTCAGTGACTCTTTCCAAATGAGAGCCAGTGTAGATTACAGTCTGACACTAAATCCCAATGAGTCAGTCAGTGGTGACTTGAAATGAATATGAATTGAATTTATTTTTATTTAAAAATCTATGGAGTTTGCCGGCCATTGATGAGCCTTGGCTCCCACACAGTTGAGTAAATGTAATGTTTTGTTAAACATTTCTCTTAAATTCCTACTCTTAACCTGAAAACACACCTTATGTTCTATCACAGTATCACAATATTATTGCTCTCAGTAGTATTCATGTTTTTTTCCATCCACCATATGTCTTCGAAAGACACCAAATGATAAACAAAACATTCTCAGACTGCGTTTTGTCGGCGTCTGGGTGAGACCCCAAAATAAACCTGACTTTGAAAATGATCGTTGATTATTTGGATTTTATTATAGGAGTAGCTTCCCTGCTGGCTTTCAGAATGAATCTCTGAAGGATAGCAAGGTGAATTGGACATGCAGTGTTGTTGTTTGGGAGTCTTCTGAAGAAGCTCCTCTCGAACCCCCACCGAACACAGGGAGCGTGAGAGACCGCCTCACCCATCTCGTATCCGCTTCCCTCGTTCATAGGTTGGACACGAGGACTCAAGAGCAGTTCTCAGGGGAAATCAGCTGCATTGTACGGAGCAGCTCCCTCTTCAAATACATAAAATCTGCGGCCCACCTTGCACTAAACCCATCCCTCTTTTCACCACAGGCTTGTTTGTCTTCCTCTCTGAATGAAAGACCTGCATGAATATCAAACCTCTAGAGTGTAGAGCTCTCCCCCCATGAGACAATTCAGATGGTGTGCATTCCTCTTAAGTGTTTGAACCAGTCGGTCGCTATGGACTGACCCCCTGTCTCTGTCCATTTCTTTCGACACTCATTCTTCCAGTGCAGGGTGTTTTTTCAGGGACATGTTCGGTGACGAATGAGGCAGGGAGCGAATGAAAGGCACAGTGTGAGAGGAGAAAAGGGAGAGAGAGCTGTGAATGGTAATCAGATTAGTCTTGATCCACCTGTGTATATGTGTGCGTGTGGGTAAGCAAGCAGTGCGAAACATCAGCGCTGGCAGAGACCGAAGATCTGGCTTATACCATTAACCTAAAGTGATTTACGGCACTGTAATGATACGTCACTTATTTGATACCTCGGTTGGTATTTGAATTGGGTCCTGATCTAATTGACTAATGTAATTGTCATGTAACAAACAACTAGTCAGGCCAACAAGTTTACCTCTTGTGCATAATGTTTTGCATCCCACATTTTTTTTTTTGTTTGTTTGTGTGTGCCATGAGCATTGCGTTTTTAATATCTAAAAGCTATTCATAACTATAATGCATCTCAAGACTGAATACAACAATAGCTATCGTTTCATCACCGTTTTTATGCACATTTCGAAGTAGCCTATCGCATTGAAGACGAGTGACAGAAACACCAAATTTTGAGAAAAAAAAATCCCTTAACTTGCAAAAAAGTTTTTACGCTTGCTGGAAATTGAGATCTTTTACTTAATGCGAATAATTAAAGATGGAAACGCATTTGTCAAATAGCTAAATTCCTCCATGCACATAAAGTCATGTGACTTTGCACTATGGGGCAGCTTAACCTGACTAACTAGTGGACTGATCTCGATGCACAGCATCTGAAATGTTGTTATGGTCATTCTTAAATGCCCAAGCCAAGTCTGTCGTAGGGCTGGGCGATATATCGAATGCGATTGTCATGCGCAGCTCGTCAGTAAAGCTGGTTCCGTGATTAGCGGTAAATCTCCATCACCTGCTTTCAAATGGAGCGGCATTTAATACACCGAGCCGTAGTTCACTGACAATCTACGCAATATCGAGTTCATTATCGAAGGCGATTCATCTGCGATAATGAAGTCAATATTGCGTAGCTTGTCAGTGAACTACGGCTCTGCGTATTAAATGCCACTCCATTTGAAAGCAGGTGATGGAGATTTACCGCTAATCACGGAACTGGCTTTACTGAAGAGCTACGCATGATCATTGCGTTCGATATATCGCCCAGCCCTAGTCTGTCGTCAAAGTATTTTTAATTACATGACTGTGTTCCCAAACTAATTCATTATAAATTAAAATTATTATACTCGGTGACTTCTCCTACTTTTCTCAGTGATATTTAGTTGAAAATTGTGTTCTCTTTGACTCGTTGGATGGAAAACGGTGCTTTATTCGCAAATTTTGCATATAATTTAAATTTACAATTTTGGTAAACCCAGCTAACGTGTCTTATCCATCTTTTTTTTTTCAACGTTGAAGTAAGCCTATGGGTGAGACTTCTGGTTCATTAGCCGTTATAGATTAACAACGTGCAGTAAACGGTAAAACTGTTTGCACTACAAACCAGCGAGTTCATAATTAAGATAATACATTCAGATAATATCGTAAGACAAATTTTCAATATCAAGCAGCAAAACAAACTGTTTTGTACAGCTAAAAATAGCTGGACGCGGATGAGACCGGAAGCCAGACCCATAGAATTTACAAATGGCCACACCAATTTTTACGGCAAGAAAAAGCTGGATATAAAGACCCACTTCCGATACTATGAACCTGTAGATCAGGGATAGTCAAATCTGGCTCGCGAGATCCACTTTCCTGCAGAGTTTAGCGCTAACCCTAATCAAACATACTTGAGCATGCTAATCAATGTCTTCAGGATCATTAGAAAAACACAGGTAGGTGAGTTTGATCAGGGTTAGAGCTAAAGTCTGCAGGAAAATGGATCTTGCGAGCCATATTTGAGTATCACTGCTGTAGATGGCTGGGTAAACCTGAACAAATACATAGCTTATACCAGTAGCTGTACTTTTTTTCCCCATTTCAGGGCATTTATGGCATCAACATGACACATCGCTCTGAAGATATGTCAGACATGTCAGTGTCCTCTTTTGCTATTAAAATGCGTGTTAATTAATTCCTCTCTTTCTCTTTCTCAATGCAGGTCTTAGAGGCAGCCCCTTAACTATGGGATTTCAGAACTACTGAGGGCACTTCCACAAAAGGAGGGAAAAGGGGCCGGCAACGGGAACAAAAGAAGAGGATTGAGCTTTTGAAAAGAGGATCAGTTCTTTCGGACTCAGCAGGGTGCATGCTGCCACCTCAACTGGACGTCCTCTTTTGTGCAAGTGAGAAAAAATAAAAGCAGGCATGCGCAATAAACTGAGAGAGTTCCTGGATGGGGGATGCCCCATGCTGGGGCAGAGGGACAGGATTCTTCTGGTGCTGCTGATCGCAATGGTGCTGACAGTAACGGAAGTGCGGGCTTCCTGGGATCAGAACCCAATGGAAGTTCTAGGCGATGCAAGGCAGCTGGAGGCGTCTATGCACTCGGCGGTGCTGTCGGACCTACGTGAGGCGGAAGCGGCGGTGACGCACCCCGTCGGCTTCCCAGACTCCTCGGCGGTGGTGGGCAGGATGTTCCAAATGCGGGTTCCCATCAAAGCGAAGAACTCCAGGAGCACAGTAAAGGTGAGAGGCTGTTCCTTCAAAGCACATGGCATCCTTTGAAATGCGTTGCAAATGCATGCAAACAAATTTGTCCTCTGGTGCTCAGCGGATCGTCCCTGGTATATCAGATAGCTCCACATCAACTCTCCCCAGCCAGTGTACTCAAGTCAGTGCATAAGACGTGACTTTGCCCCAAGCACTGCTCAAATCTTATTCTACGCTTTCCTTATGACTGATGGACCATAAAATGTGTTGGTCCCTGTAATAACGCAATAATCCTTGCAAACACGTGGTCTGCATGCTTAATGGCATAGAGCTCTCTGAAAACTGCGGACTGATGCATGGGGGGCACTTTACATTTAGATCAACAGCATAAACAAATCTGTTTGTTTACCAAAATTTCTGTGAGGGCATGGAATTTATTTTCTGCTTTTGTGTAGTTGATGCTACAATTGGCTATTTGTGTAAAGCCCGACAAGGTGTGCGCTTTTATCAACTTGTCAGCTTGCATTTCTTACTTTCTGAAAACCGAGCAGTGCACTAATGGTGCAAACACAATGCAGCCCTGACCATGTGTCTTTTGTTGACTACCCAGCAGTTTATGAGACCTTTTTAACCAACCCGTCCATGTCAACTGTTCTTGAAAGCGTGACCCTGTCCGTATCTGTTCATTGTGTTTCTCTGTCCCGTCTGAATGTTGGGTGGCTCTCCCATGCCTTCTGTGTAATCCTACATCCACTGGATCATTTCTGCCCTGTCAAGCGCATTTTTAAGTTGAAACCACAAGCCCCTTTGTGCACTTTCGGAAAATCTGTCTTGACAGCTGTGCCAAAGAATCCAACAGTTAAAGTCGCCTACAGCTGTTCCCTTGTGTAGCCATTCAGACCTGTCCAGACCAATATCCCACAATGAACTTCCCCCTCTCATTCCTTAATAGCATTTAAAATCGGCTTTGCAAATCATAAATAATTTTCTAGTGTCATGAAAAAAAGTTTGGCTTGGGGACAAAAATGAATTAAAACTACAACTGCAGTGTTTAAAAACTCGGATTGGCTGTACATGGAAATTGCACAAAAACATAGAGTGGTAAAGGTGATTATAAGGGACTGGCTATGAGGTTTTGGGTGGTTGCGTAATAGCTCAAAGTGTTTGGATCATACTGTCATATATATAAAGGTTCACAGATAAAAACGAAGTAATTTTCCTAGAATATAAATGCATCTAAATATAGATGGATTGATAAATATGAATTAAAATAAATATATATATTTTTTTCCACTTTAACTAATTACAGCCCCCTGCATCCGCCCCCACCACCGACCCCGCCTTCCAAAAAAAATAAATAAAAAATAGCACCCCCTTGTGGCTCCCCTGGACTGTGATTTTAAAAACCTCTGTCTTAAAGTCATAGGAGATTTTCAGGGTTAATAGGGAAATATGTATTGGTAATAGTAGTAGTGTGCTTACCTTGGCAAATGACTGTAACGCTTTTATAATTTCTTGTTTGCACTTAATATTTTAGTTGATGTTATTTTTTTAATCTGTTAACATTGATTATTCTCGTCATAAACTATTGCAGTTGGTCTTCACCGCTTATTTTGTAGTATCTTGTTGTGTCAGTCGAGTCCAAAGCCCTCTGTTCACACCACAGACCCATCAGTATGATTTCCACGAAATGCTCGGACCCTCAGATATTCATAAATAACCTACTGTGCAAAAGATCCCTTTGAAGTCACTGACCTACTTCATGCTTTTACATTTCTTGCCTCCATTACATCAAAAGGAACCAAGGGGATATGCTTAAAAGAGAGAAGAGCTAAGCTCATCTTAACATTGTCCTGTTTTGAACATAAATAAAAAAAAAAAAAGCACAAAGCTCTAGTCTTAAATGTCGAAGCCAATTGACAATTGCTCAATCATTTTGAGATATGGAGGCAGATGTTTTAGTCACTGCTAATGTCGATTCTTGTTTAAACGACTCAGCGAGCTTCTCTCTCCCTTGTCCTTTCATTTCTCTGAATTCCTCTCCTCCTGCTCCTTCACACTCGTCCGTGACGGTGGGATTCTTCGTCTTCTCCCCGGCCCCTCCCTTTTTCAGCACAAAGACTGGCACTGAAACCTAATTAGCCTCAGCAGTGAGGCAGTGGAAAAGTTGTATTCCTGCAGCTGATAATAAAATGGCTTTGGAAATATGAGTCACTGTATGTCGAAGGGGAGACGTATGTAACTCAAGATCGCTCCGTTTGGGTCTTGTGGATGCATATTCGTCTTTATTTGTTATAGTTTCTGCATAGCAACCAGCTTTTGCGGTGCCTGTCATCGCAGGCTAGCATTACTTTGCCGCACCACTGGCCTTTCTTTCAGCAGGCTTTCGTTTTCAGAAACGAGGTCCTGTAATTCCTCATTTTAGGTGGGCTTGGAAACAAAGGGAACGGAACACAGCCCCAATGTTGCGGTTCCTAATATGTCCACTAGAGGGCAGTTAGGGGTTGACTAGGTAAGTGTCCTTGACTGTTCTCCTTGTGATTGTTTCAGGAAATGGAGCTCTGTGGATTTACACCATAAATAAACCCCTCTTTTAGCATTCAACCCTCTTTCCTCAGGCTCCTTATTTTGCAGATGTCCTATCAAATAGGTCATATGTTGAATTCAAATGTCGAGTTTCTGCATACACCCATCTCCACCTGTCCGCCACGAATGACAAGGCCAGAAAAGCTGTAATTTTCACTCTTTCATAACGTACCAATCCACGATAAAGAATACTGCTTGCCAGTCATGAGTTTTATCTTCACTGCATTTTTTTTTTTTTACTCTGCAGATTTACGGTTTTCTCCTTTTGTTCATGCTTGTTTCGCAGCATGGATCAAAAGCTGACATTCCCTCACCGAATAGCAATTTAAAGTTTTATTATAAACAAACAGCCGCTCTCCCGGTGAGCCTTTATTCTGTTTCCTTTTCTTTCCCTGTCTAAAAAAAATGTCAGCAAGCAAAATTGGCATTCATTTCATAACTTTCATTTACCCGGTTGAAGAAATGCACTGCCATTGGCCACTTGAAGCCTGTTTTGATTTCTGCTAGACAGTCGCTCAGTCGCACATTTTGTAAATCCCTCTCTCAAGTGACCTGAACACACACCCCATTTCATTTGTAATTTTCAGCATAAAAATGGGTCATGTTCCACAATCCGCTGAAAAAGGCCTGCCGTTTTCCCTAGGTAAGAGTGGGTTATTTTCAAAGATCACTGTCGTCATTCTGTCTCGAAATTAGAAGTGCAAATACTTCTCTCCTCAAAATGTGATGGGCCTTTATTTAAAGAAGCATGTGCAAATGTATTCAGAGACCGAGATGAGTGGAGTTGCATGAATTTTTAACCAAAGTGAATGGGTTAGTCATTTCTTGTAAACATCTGCTTGGCCAAACTAAAGGGCTCTCCCTCTTCACATTTTCTCCACCGCCTCCTTTGTCTCCATTTCTCTCTCTAATATCACAAAGACATGCCTGAGCCTACTCCTTCAGAACTATGAATCTTATCTTTTCAGCTGTCTTCATATCCTAACAATGGGATCTTTTCTTCCTGCAGACTCCCCCGTAAGCGTGCCCTAACAATGGGCGGCTTTATTTGACCCACAACGAAGGGAGTTTCGAATTCATCCGTGCAATTCCTTCATTTCAGTGGGGAAAAGTTTATCAAGCCTTTTTAGATTTGGCTATTACAACCCTATCACAGAGGTCCTAAAGGTTGTTGTTGCAGTACACAAAGCATGCAGAATAAAAAAGCAGTACGTACCATTATCATTGTAATAACGAGCCACAAACGCGTCCACTGCTGAAATCCCAGTTTAGTTAGAGAGGTAAGGGTCCACAGAACAACATCCCAGCGAGCACTTTTAGTCCAACGAAACAATAACGTTGTAATAAGGATGAATATTCCTTTGTTTACGTTTCATTTCTTCAGAGAGTTATTGTTTGCGTCCTTTATGGAATAAATTATGCTCAAAAACAGCGTCTTGGTGGTAAAAAAACAACACGGTGCTGTAGCATACGGTTTTACAAACAGAATGAGACCGTCCACGGAAAAAAAAGTCTCAGAAAAGCGGAATCTAGATTATTTGAATTTGGCGCTCCCTCCTGAGTGACGCACGCTGTGACGCAGCTGTCATCTGAGCGGGGCGTAACTTAGCGATCTGCTTTATCCATAAAAAACGTTTTTTTTTTTTTTTCTTCTACATTTTTTATATATGTGTGTGTGTGTATTGTGTGGGGAATGTGGCCGTATCTGCATGATTATAATCTGTATGGACGGACATCAGCGTGTTTATTACCGACTCTATGATGGCTATTATTGATTATATGGCCCATCTGTTTGATTATCATCTGAATGGAAGCACATCAGCGTGTGATTACTGACTGTATGACCATGTCTGCCAATATCACTTCATGTCTGGCAATCAGAATACTTCAGTATACATACTATATACAAAGCATTTTTTCTATTTTTTTTTCCTTTTTTATTACTCAAATAATTATTTTTGTATTTTTTAGTGCTCAAATAAATCTGTCTATTATTTTATAATTGAAAAACTATGCAGGAACATGTATAATGACTAAAATAGCTTGTATAATTCTGAAATCCATTTGGTGGTTATTTTTCCTCAAACAGGGGGGTGGGGGGACTATAAATAGTTTCAGAAAAAATATTGCAGGAATCTCATTTTTCATGGTATCTTCTTCAAATTTGAAATATAAACTAATGAGACATGTGGCTTTCAACCCATTACTTTTCTGGATTGCTCCAGGACTTATTTCATGTATTTGTATATGAAATAAAAAAACATTCAGTGTGGAAAAATATTTTTCAAGGCACGTCAGTGTCTATAACTTTTTATCTTTTTGAGCATTATCAACTCTGGATGATAGATAGTAAAGCCGAGAGTGTCTTCTTTCCAAAGATACCTCATTTGTTTGTGTAGCACACTTTGTCACGAACTGTTACCGTTTTAATTTAGGTAGGTTATTTTCACCTGCGAGGCCCCAAATGGGGGTGAAGGTTAACAGGTTAAAGGGATGGTTCATCCAAAATGAAAATTGTCATCAGATTCTCACCTTAATGTTGCTCCACATCTGCTTGACTTTCTTTCCCATGTGGAGCACAACAGGTTTAAAAGTTAGGCAGAATGTTGAAGACTGACAGTCGCCATTCACATTCCTTCCACATGGGAGGTCAGGATTTCTACTTGTGCCATTCAGAAGCATCCTGACAGGCTTGCCGCAGCAACTGAAATATAAAAGAAAAAAACAACTTGCTAATTCTTGTTGTTGACATTCTTTCTGCACTCGTTTCTGCCTTTCCTTGCTTTCTTTACTTAAGTCAAGAGAAACATGCCTTTGGCAGAAGTTATACTGTCTTTAGTGTGGGATGCATGAATCATCACTATGGAAACTATGTGGTTCCCTGAATGTCAGTGTGTGTGTGTGTGTGTGTGTGGCTGTGTGTGTTCTGCCACTGATGCTCTAGTTTCAGAAGGCAGCATTGAAGACTTGCCTTAACCTTCCGTTTTTGTTCTAAAGCAAGGTCTGAAGGGGCACCAGAAAGTAGACACATGCCATCTGTGCCATATGTTTCATTGCAGGGATGGTATCAGTTTGACTATAAACAGAATTTTTTGCCAATGCTGTATATCTATTAGATGTGTTTTTTTACAGATAATGAGGCGAAAAGTAAGTATAGATTCAGTGGCAGTGCAAAATCAATTCTCTAATTGAAGGATGATTCCAGAATTGATCGTAGTTTGACACATTCCGTAATTGATAGCTGTGGCCCATTTCTTTGATTTTTAAAGGAATAATTCACCCCAAATATATATAAAAAAAAAAGTTCAAACCAGCGCAGATTTGTCTACATAAGGAGCTTAAAATATCGTCTTGTTGTGATGTTGGGTGCCCGAATTGATGTTGTAGAGGCTCCAATTTTAAATTTTAAGACCTACCTGATGCCACTGCCAGACAAAAAAAACGACGACAGCTGTGGTGAAACAAGATAAAACGAGCAACTGGACAGAAGCGAAAATGCTCTCATTTGCAGCGCACACTTCTTATCAGAAAAGGTTAAATAAAGTACTGTCTTTTGTTGTTATGGGCGCGTCTAAAGATTTCTTATGCATCTCACTATGTCGTGTATGAAATAATGTCTGTGTGCATGCGTGTAAAACAACAAACTGACTATTTATATGCTTAATCATATGTAATTGTACATTGTTGTGATTTAATTCTGGCTGGAATAATAATGTAGCTGTAAAAATAGTTGCCTGCTGAAATTGAAATATACATACATCTTCATGACTAGATAGACACTGAGTTTGTCTTAACTATACACGTTAGATGGGAGTAACTCAACCGGAGGGAATCCTGTCAGATCGTCCATCCTTTCAGTAAAAGCGTGTGCGGGTTGGCCAATCTGGTTTTGTCCGTTAAAGTTAACCTTTTTAAATAACAATAGTGGTCCTGGACAGTGCATCTATATCTTACATATGCAGGTAAAATCAGAATTTCTCCAGTTATTGTTAAATAAACAAGCTTAACAGACTTCATAGCTAGCGTTAGTGAAGCGGTCAGTGGAATCTTTCTGCCTCCACCTAAGCTCCACCCACGGAAAAACATCACAATATTTACTAACAGAAAAAGGGTCTATATGTTGAAGCAAAATAAATTTGAGAGCTTCGGCTGTGTTAATAACACAATTGTCGTTTTGCATCCGCTAAAATACCACTGTTCTGTGCAAGCCACGTACCATTTGAAGTGACGCAGTGTTGATGTTTCAAACACACTATCAATCAACAAGACTATAGATCAGCCTATAATTAGACTCCCACCTGAATTATTAATCTATAAATAACTAATATTATTATTAGTCTCTCTAAGCGATCAAATAGGTCAGTGTTTCTGCTACATTCATTCTGCCGTGGCGGCCCGCCACGCCAAAAATCATCCCCGCCACGGCTGCAGCTTTTCAGTGACGTCACTCGATTCATTTACAGTCTGGTAATTTATAGTGGAGGAGACGTTAGTCACACACTAATTATTAAAAGGTGAGTATAATATAGCGCAAACTTAAGTGTAATCATAGTAGTGGTTTACGTTATGTGTAACGATTCGATTCAACCTCCAACATTACACAGTAGTTGTGAAACTGATCGCAGTTGATCCGTGGTCCTTATGGACCAGACCTCAAGACGTGAACGTTTATCATTTGTATGTTTTATCTTGCCAATTTACACATTTGAGTGATTTTAAGCCATTCCAGCGCAAGACGAGGCGAATAGAACTTATTTCACTGTGCGCTGATTTCTGTGGCCACAGCTGCCGGACGCAGCGCCCGCGCACAGATTTTTAAGCGCACGCGAACACAGAGTTCATTCTTCATTCGCATTTCCTTGTGTTTGAACAGACTCATACATACAGAATTATGTGAAAATGGACATCTCAACAATCATTCTCGATAACGCAGTCACTCATCTTCAGTGAACGAAAACAAGTTAGAAAGAAATAGCATGTGTATCATTATATTGGATCCGTGCATTCGGTCTTAAAGGGACAGCTGCCTATAAACACATGCTGTTATATATGACAGAAGAAAAGGGGCATGGTCCACGGGAAAATCATTGTGTCATTGTGACAACCCCCTCCCCCCCTGTGGAAAAACAGCCTGCCGCCACAGCAGGAAAAATTCCTAGAGGAAACACTGTAGGTTCACAATCAAACTAGCATACATGCTTTGACTGGTTGATGGGAACATTCAAAAGGAAGATTGTGAAAGGCAGAGAGGGATGTGGTGCTGGTAGATTTTTGTGTCTAAACCTTTGAAGGCTGTCAATTGAAATAAAAAGCCCAGCTGCTGATGCCCTCACTTCCTTAGTGACTGCTGTACACTGGTTTGAGTTTTAATGACCCAACCCATGAGCACTGGCTCTACATAATGTATGAACCAGGATTTATTAATCAAATTAACGGGCTGAAAGGAAAGGATGTATTTTTGTATTTGCAAAGAGGCTTGTTTGTGTTAATGGATCATCTCAATGCCATTGATTCATTATTGGTTATTTTTGACTGAGCGCTCATTGAACGGCTCTCCAGCTGGTGGAGTATCTCATGGCGCAGGGAGCTCTATGCCACTCTGAGAGAACTCATTCATTATAGTCTTTACTCCTCCTGTCTTACTGAATTTCAAGATACTGACTTTGTGCTCACAACCAGGAAAGAATACAAAAACTAAAAATGATGTGTCAAAGACCGCTTTGATTCATGTGATTGGATATTAGTCACATTATAAAGTGGGATTTACTTTCAGGTTTTAAGTGTTTGACTTGGCAGTGCAGATCTGGCATCGCTGTAAGCTCATTTGTCTTGTTACATTTCAGATGCAAGTCATTCAGTTGCGGTAATCATTATTTCTCCTCCTGTTTTACAGATCACAGAAGCAAGCAAGGATGTGCTCCCAGCATGGTTGCATTGGGATGGAGAGAGTGGCACACTTCAAGGCCTTCCTCTAGAGACAGACAAGGGTGTTCACTACATATCGGTTTCTTTTTCCAATGAGAGCCAAGTCTCCCAAAGCCCAGATGTGTTCTCCATTGAGGTGCACCCAGAGGAGCATGCTGATACGGACCCTTTTCAGCTTGCAATTCAACAGTCAGCCAGCAATGATGTCCAACCTTTCATCTGTGGCAATGAAGAGCCTGTTACTGTGCTTACCGTCATTCTGGATGCTGACCTCACAAAGATGAGCTCGAAGCAGAGGGTAGAACTACTTGCTAACATGAAGAAGTTTTCTGGCATGGGGCTTCAGCTCATGAAGATTTTGCCTGTGGTCAACAACCGTTTGTTTGACATGTCTGCTTTCATGGCAGGACCGGGAAATGCCAAGAAGGTGGTTGAAAACGGAGCCCTTTTGTCCTGGAAACTTGGCTGCAGTCTGGAGCAAAGCAGCATTCCTGATATCAGTAGTGTTCAGGTTCCAGCAAAAGAGGGAACCATGTCTGCACAGTTGGGATATCCGGTAGTTGGGTGGCATATCGCTAACAAAAAGCCTCATGTACCCAAAAGGGTGCGAAGGCAGCTCAACAACACCCCCACTCCCATTCCCTCATTACTCCCCCCAACAACTTACCCTGAGCCCCCCATCCGTATCATTCCCACACCGACTTCTCCTTCTATTGCTCCTACCTCAGACAGTTCTGCTCCACCTGTTCGTGGTCCTGTGCCACTTCCTATGAAACCTACCATTCGAAACAAAGATCCCATTGCCTACACTCCAACCTTAGGCCCCCCTCAGCCAACACGAGTAATGGAAACCACCAGCACAATCACCATCCAGCCCACCATGACCAGGCCTGTGTATGTTGGGGCCTCTGTGACTCCAGCAACACCTACCACCAGGAAACCGACAAAAAAACCTACAAAGAAACCCAAGACCACTCCGATACCAAGAGAACCCAAGACCACCACAACCAAACCACCAAGGCGCACAACACCACCTGTTATCCCAATTGAAGGCAATATAAAACCCCAGCTGCGAAACCCAATCGATCAGGTGAATGCCTACGTCGGCACCTACTTTGAGGTGAAGGTTCCATCTGATACGTTTTTCGACAAAGAGGATGGAACTACCGATAAGTTGAGACTCACCTTGCGCAAGGCCAATGATGTGGTTGGAGATGATTCCTGGATACAATTCAATAGCACAAGCCAGTTGCTCTATGGATTACCAGACCAGGAGCATGAAGGAAAACATGAGTATTTCATGCAGGCAACTGACAAAGGAGGTCTCTATGCAATAGATGCCTTTGAGGTTCGTGTCAATCGATGGGGAAACGGTGTTAAGTCACCAGTGTTGTTTACTGCTGTGTTTGAAGGGGATGCACGTACAGTCACCAATGACATTCACAAGAAGATCCTTCTCGTCAAGAAACTGTCCCAGTCTTTCGGTGATCGCAACAGTAGCACCGTTACACTGAAGAACATCATGAAGGGCTCTATCATTGTGGAATGGACCAACAACAGCCTTCAGCAAAACCCCTGCCCAAAAGAGCAAATACAGCAACTGAGCAGAAAAATCTCTAATAATGAGGGTAGACCCTCCCAACAATTCATGCATGTTATGGAACCAGATTTCAAGGCCTTAAATATCACTGTCAGAGGCACAGCAAGCTGTCGCAACTACATGTTTGTCCCGTTAGGTGAGATCCCAGATCCGACCACCTCTCCTGTTACTCCCGCTGTGGGCGCAGGGAGACAGAGCAATGATGATGTGTATCTTCACACCGTCATACCGGCAGTGGTGGTTGCAGCAATTTTGTTGATAGCCGGAATCATTGCCATGATTTGCTATCGCAAGAAGCGCAAGGGCAAGCTGACCATCGAAGACCAAGCAACTTTCATCAAAAAAGGAGTGCCCATTATTTTTGCAGATGAGCTTGATGACTCTAAGCAGCCCCCATCTTCCAGCATGCCCCTTATCCTTCAAGAGGAAAAGCCTCCGCTTCCTCCACCAGAGTATCCCAACATGGCTAGTCCAGAGACAACACCTCTGAACCAGGACCTTTTGGGAGAGTACACCCCTCTGCACGATGAGGATCCTAATGCCCCTCCCTACCAGCCACCACCACCCTTTTCTACACCAATGGAGGGGAAAGGATCCCGCCCCAAGAACATGACCCCGTACAGATCTCCCCCACCTTACGTGCCACCCTAATGTTTGCTGAAACCTCGGGAGCAGGAGGATGGGGAACTTTTGTAGTTCCACACCAGTGTGTTGTTTCTTTGCATTATGGGATTTTTAGAAGGGGGGTGCTGCGAATTGGGGTTTGTATGTGATGCGGGGGGGATTTAAACTGGACTCTTAAGGAGATGTGGGAGGGTGGGTCAAGTGGATAGTCTGCAAAGGACAGCAAAAACAACCTCAGCCTCTGACTACTCTGGTTATTGCTAAACTGTTGGGGATGTACCCTCAAGTCCTGGCGCTTTTGTGTCTAGATGGGCTTTTTTGACTAATTATTGATTTTGTTTTTATTTTTATTTTCTTAGTTTTTTTTGTTTCACATTTTTCTGAATCAAAACTCCTTGCCTAACAGCACTCTTTCTATCTTCTGAATTCGTTAATCTTGAATAATATAAGCGGACAATAAAGCTGACTGCAGGTGCAAAAGGTTTCATAAACAAATTCAATAACAGAAGCGGAATAAAAGAATGGCCTTGAGGGACTTGGACAGCCATGCAGACAGTTCTGTGGGATGTCGATTCATTATGGTTTTGCCTTTGAACACAAAATTAAACTGTTTTTATTGTTATTCACGTCTAGTTAAATCACTACAAGAAGAGGTAGCCAAAACAAAAGATTTGTTTAATCCACTGTATATTTGAAAGTTGTTATGCTAGATCGTCTTTCATTTTTATTATATATTTTATTACTTTTTTTTTTGTTTATTTTTTTTAAGCATTACACTGAGATAAACACTATTTTCCACCCCTCAAATATGCTAAAAACATTAAAATTACTGAGTCAACATGTCATAGTGTGTGTTCTGACTTGAGATTTGCGCTATGTAGTTTCTTGCCGGCCATGTGAAACTTTTGGAGGTGGTAATCTCATGAGTGAGTCGTCTATGCAGATTCTTCCTTTGACCTGACAGGCCAGAGCCCAGTATTGATCTCACTTAATCATATTTCCCATAGGCCATGAAGAAATCTTATGAGAGAATTAAGAATGCAAAGACCCTGTCAACCTGTACAACCAATTAAATCACAAGACAGCAGGAACCATGTTCAGCACCCTCAAGTCAAAACCACCAATATACTGTTTCACCAGTTAGACTCAAGCTACTGACAGTCATTGAGATGGATTGCTCCATTTCAAAGGCTTGATTTAATCAGAACAAGCTCGGGTTTCAAATTATGTTTCTTTCTTCTTCTTTAATTTTTATGTTGTTATTTTTATAATATATAAATATATATTTCAGTGATGATTATGGAGTATATGCCTTGGATCCACTCGAAATAATTCAAAATAAAGACTGAAGATTTTGATAATGGTGACCCATCCTCTACACAAAGGTATTGTTTATTAAATGTCATGTCATAATTATATATTTGCAGTTGAATGCCATATTTTGCCTTGGTGGTATCGCAGCAAGTGTCTTCTGTACATAATATTCTGCCTGTGGATATAACTGTATAGTCCAAACGTGTGTAAATCAGATATGGTTTAAAAAAAAAAGGGAAATGGAGAAAGAAATATTACCATTTGTTTTAGATGAGGGGTGATTATTTTTTTATAAATAGTGATGGTTATAAAAAAGATCATTGAGCAAGACCTGGAATAGAAGGAGTGAAAAGAACTGATTTAATTTACAAAAACATTAGAAAACTAGAAAAAAAAGAGAGGGAAAAAAAAGAGAAAAGATTGGTAAAATCACAATCTAATTTTTTACGAAGTTTTTGATACAACCACAAATTGTTTATTAAGAACAATAAATATATAGTGTATTGCAATTTGTAAAACTTTAGTCTTGGTAATTGATTCATTAGCTTTTCCTCATGGGTCTTTTTCTTAGGTGGTTTTCTTTAAGTTTGCTTTAAGCTTACAAAATAGAAATGGCGGACTGTGTTGTCGGAGAAAATGTCCTATGTAATAGTATTTAATATTTTTTTTATTTGTTTTACGCTCATTTGTTTTGAGGTTTGAATTCAAAAGTGACATTTGCAATAATAAAGGTGTGGTGTAGTCACGGCTGGTCAGAATGAGTAGTGTGCAAGATCTGTGAGATCTCAAGTCTCACAACCCCAGAATTCTTTTGCCACGTAGGAGGTTATGTATGGATGTGTTTTTGGGTGCGATCATAACTTGTTTTTTAATGCTTCCATTTAGCCTTTATAGATTTATCAGTAAACCAAAATCCATGGAGGTTTGATTTGATGTTTCATTTGTACGCACCAGCAGGTTGAGGATGGAAATGGTGCAGTAGGATTGAGGTACAAAATCATTGCTAATGCACTTCATCATGGTACGGCATTGACAAAGTGCAAAATTTTCACTTTTTTTTTTTTCAAAGAAGCAAAGTTGTTTATTTGTTTTAACCGTGAATCTGGTACATTTAGAGTAGAAACTAAATCAAAAACAATCGCATTTTGCCAATGGAATAAGAAAAAGGACTATTTATTATCATACACAATTTTGCTTCAAGTAATCTTTTTTTTTTTTTTTTTTTTTTTTTTTTTTTTTTGCAGTGTACAGCAAAATCAACAATGAAATGCTTGTCTTTTTGTGGCCTTTTCTAATGGATTATTTTGTTTCGATGTTATAATACGTTATTTATACATTTATGTAGCAATGAGTCGGTCACAGTAAAGCTACTGCTTTCTCATTAGCACAACTCTGAATAAATATTTTAGGTGGAAAAACCAAAGATGCAGATTACAAAATGGCTTTCGTTTGCTACCGTTAAGTCTGCTGCTTACGTTCATGTCTTTTTTTCTTACAGATTTGGATAAAAACCATGATGAATAAGTAAAATTATGATAGTTTCCCCTCCGTCCCTTTTATTTTATTTTATTTGAGCTTTATCTCTATAAGAAAAAATAAGTGGTGTAAGTCTGTGTGCATGTATTCAATCTATATGATTAATTTCACAAACCCTGAGCTAATTATGAGTTTGATCTATTGTACAATATTTTTTTATTTTGCACAGCTGTTATATTTTTATTTGTCAAATCAGTCAGCCTTACGTATATTTTCAGCCTTCAAAAAACAATTTGATTATACTTACTGTATGAATATAACTAATCCTTAAAACCGGAAATGGTACAAGTGGGGGAAACGGTATGTTTTCTTTTCATTTTTTATGTTTGTTTTTTTTAACATTTTGTCTTAGTTTTAACAATGTTACAAAGTGTGAAACCTGTATTGCAAAGACGAGCCCAGTTGACAAAAGATTGAACATTTAAGCAATGCGTTTATAAAGGTGCTGAGGTCGACCTTGGGTCCTGGTGTTAGAAATGAAAGTGATGTGTTGAGCGAGACACCTTAGAGGTCAGTTGCTGCGAAGAAGTGCATCCTAGTAAAGAATACAATGCCAACGTAATGACGAAAAACATTATTCATTCTCTTTCATGTTAAACAGCGTTTGTTAATTAATGCCACCAAACACTGTATGTTTGAATCTTGTATTAAAAAGTGTTCTCACCGGGAATGTGTGTGGGTTCTTTGATAATTTGAGAGTTTTGCGCAAACTGACTGCAATCTGTCCACCGATGTGCATTAGGTGTTGTTGCAAATTATACTGGATGTAAGTCTAGTAGCGATAATATTTAGTATTAGGGAGTTAAAGAATGTTCCTGGTTCAAACAACTAAGAAATATGAACTGTTGATTAACACTGAAAATAATTTCACTTAAGTTTAAAACGAACAAAAAGTACAGTACTTACAATGGTAGTCAGTTGCGAAACATTCCAGATGAGTTTGAAAGCATAAATGTGCAAGTGGTTTATTTTTGTTTTGCTGGAAATTGTGGGGCTAGCACCTTTTCAGTTGTCCTTTTACGAGTGAATTATTTTCTATGCACATGCTGCTTTTTTTCAAAGATGCAAAGTTGTTTTATTAATATTGTTATTGCATTTGTTGTTGTATCTCACTGCATTTTCTTAGATTTATATTTGATACAAAAGCTGTTATTTAAACCATTTTGCTTAAGCAAATTGATCTTCTATACAGGATTGTTTATTAGTAGTAGTACAAAAAAAATGTTTTTACAAACAAATCATGATTCCTTAACTTTCATACTAAAATATATAATTTAAAGTATTTACAGCATTTGTCAAAGACCCCTCATTACCATCAAAGAATGTGAACACTCCAGCAAGTGACCTTTCGTTTAGAGCACCCTTCATAAAACCCTTTCGATCTGAAGCGCCCTCGATGGCATTGCGGCCTTTAAACCCCCTGACAGCTGGAGATCAAGAAGATAGGCCATGTTTTTCTTTTAATTTACTGCTCGTCTATCACAAGCAAGATTCATCTGTTGTCAAGATGAATTATACAAGCCATACCTGTTACGTTCTCTTTGTCTTAATTTAGAATACGCAACAAAGTAGACTGCGTCTCTCTTGTCAGACAAATTGAGAAGGCAAAGATGAAAGACGGTAGATCTGTTTCCATCGCGAGTCTATCGCTTGATGAATGTGTCTTTATTTAGCTGTTTTCCCTCGAAACGGAGAAACTTTACAGATCCCGGACGAGCCCCCATTTCAAATACTTAGACATTATTGTCAAGATAAGCATCAATACCACTGTGTTGACGTTTTTAGAAATTTGTGTCCTTCACCATTGACGGCTTTTAAAAACAGGAACTAACTCTACCAGTCATTGTTTTTCTCAATGATTCAGAGCTTAAAAATATCCAGTTTAATTGTGAGCATTCGATATGTTCTCCCAATTCTCCAAACTGTTCAGATCACCTTAAGTACAATGGTTTTTCATCTTCCCATGAAATGTGAAGTTAAGTCCTTGAAGTTTCTAATAGGATACAATGTTGTAGTTTACAGATTGTACTTTTAGTGCCGGCTACATATGAAGATTAAAGAAGATTCGCCTCTGAGGACGCCTCCTGTTAAAATGTACAGATGGTTGTGTCTCCAAACTCTTGTGTTTACTTAACCATGGGCATTAGGATGAATGAGCCTCTTACTGTCTCCAGATACTGCAATGATACCCCACAAAACACAAATTGGAGATAGATGGGTTTTGTTTCACAGCAGTTTAAGTTCTTTCTTTGTGCTATTGAGTTTAAAATGAACATACATCAAGCTTGCTATATCCGGGGGCTTCACATTATTTTGGGGGCATTACTGTCGTTATTTTTGTATTGAGGATTAAAAAAAAAAAGGTTAGTTTTTTTGTTAATTTGTTGTGGTTGCGCCTCCTCAGATCTCTTCAAATGTATCAAGAATATCGCTGGGTAATATTTTACTTCAAAATCTGAAGAAATAAATCAAATATATTGCACTTAATGAAAATGAAGCCTTGATGAGCAATAAGATTTGCATGACGTTTAACCACTCTTGCTCCCAATTCTCATTACCGTAATGAAAAAAAAAACACATAATTATGTAAACATCATGACAGTACAAAAAGTACTCACATTAAAAAGAATAATTGGAGGGAAAATGACTAGACACATTATGGTAATTACAATTTTGTGGAAACATGTGCTTAATTGCCATGAAAATAATGGTCCTGAAAGAGACTTTCTTTTTTATGAAGAATATAGTTAATTTACTTATCATTATTCATTTTATAAATTGTATTTTTGGGGTGAAAATAGCCTGCGAGATTCACCAATTACCAAAACATAATACCAAAATGACTCCAGTTTTTGTTTTTGTAGTGTGGTATTGGCATCTATGAGTACTCCTTGCATCGATCATTGGTAAACAAATAAGAAAACGTTTTTAGCTCAAGAAATTCATGCTTGTTTTCTGAAGTGAGACTATTCCCGTTTTGAAACCACACAAAAAATATAGAACACAGTAACAAATGCAGAAACAATGTTTGTTTTCCTCCCATTGTTCTGCCTTCTTCATTTGAGAATATTCAGGCGCCACACGGTAGACAGTGGCAATTCATCATCTCATATGTGCTTGATGCCGCATCGAAAAGCGTGTGACTGCGAACATCAAGCGCAGCATCTAGGACTCCACGTGGCAATGCAGCCAGGATGTATTCCCAAGATCTGCTCACAATGTGCTGAAAAGCTGGACTGGAGTTCCGTTGAGTCTCAGTTCGACATCTGCACTGAGTGCATCAGCAATACTGTATATATAATGTAGGAGAAGAGGAAGTTTTACTTTACTGTGGAAAAATGTGATGGATACAGCTGAATAAAATTTATTCCAATGGATTTGTTTGTCGAAATGTTGGATGTGCAAGCCTTTTTTAATAAATGACTGAGTTATAATGCTATTCGCCACCTGTGCTTTTAAAGATAATACCAGGGTATTTTGACTGAATTTTAGAATTTTGTAGATGTACCACTGTATATGAATATGTATCCCCATGATTTTTGACATTACAATGTTTTATTTTATTTTATTTTTTATTGTATTATGCATGGTGTTATAATTCTTAGAGGTACCTTGTAAAAACTTTAGTATCATTTTGTACGTTGGTATTATCATGCTTTTGGATTAACTGAATCATTACCATGATTTTTGTCCAAGTACCATGGCATGGTATTCATTGATATGCTATGTAATCATTAATTGCTATTATATATATATATATATATATATATATATATATATATATATATATACCATTTTTTGGGGGGGTTTTTTTACAAAAAAAAAAAATTTTTATCATGGTAATATCATGATATTTGTGTGTGTGTGTGTGTATATGTGTGTATATTTATATATACCAAAAGTACATGATATCACCATGCTTTTTGGACATACAGTACCATTTTTGATTGTGAAGTACTATTTAAAAGTCATGGTATATTAATGTTATAATCATTTGTTAATTCTTTTTTAATCTGACTTCTTTGATATCCTTATATCTTTGAATTGTCATCATACGTATTGCCTCTCCAGTATTTTTTTAAGGACTGTGGTAATTCCATGGTATTTTTTGATGTACCAAAAAAGTACATGGTATCACCGTGTCTTTTGGAGTAGCATAATGAACTTTGTGAAGTCTCATTGAACTCCTATGATATCGTCATGTTTTTGAACAAACTGTAATATTACTGTTTTTGTACAAGTATCATGGTAATACCATGATATTCTGTGAACCACCTTAAAATTGTCATGTAAATACCATAGATAATGAATATTCTGAATACGAAATTATCATGATATTACCATTACTGTCTACCACAGTATCGTCGACGTGCATAAATGCAACTTTGCATTATTTACCTGTTTAATTTATTTAGATTCACTGCTAAAAAAAAAATAGGATTGCTAGACCTAAAGGGACAAATCATTACGAGTTAGAAATATTCATGAAGTAAATATATGCAAATTCTAATCAGCCATGCACTGTGATGGAGAGCTTATCTCAAGCACCACGTAGACAGAAATTACCCAAGTCTGTTGTCAATTTAGAGCAGGCGTGTGATTTAAACCCACATGCGCCGCTTCAGGTCAAGGCTGTTTGCTTGCTGAACACATTCTCTGTTCGGCACCATATGAGCGGGAAACGCCAGTGGTACTGGAGTTAACAGGTTCAGAGTAATATTCTCTTAATATTCCATTTATCCCTTTGATATGTGAATTCTGAAAGAAGACTGCTTTCATTAATCAGTGGGAAATGCTTTAAACTTTACTTTTCCGCTGTTACTTAAGGGTTTTTTTTCCCCAGAGAATTAAGAATGACAAGCAATTTCTCAGCATCTGAGGAGAAACCTCCATTGACGTCATCTCTCAGATTACAAATTCTAAAATGACAGGTTTACGAGGCCGGAGGACACCTGACATTTTTTTATGAGGCCATGTATTCTGTAGAGGGACTCATTAGAGAATGTCTGAAATTGTTTTCTTACAATGAAAATGCTGGCAAGCTCCAAAAACCACCATAAAAATAGCTCTCCTCATTTGGCAACCATATTCCAAAGCCATAATGTAGCTTTATGTGAGGAGAAGAACAAAATTTATATACATAGGTTTTAAATTTTATGCACATTTATTCACTTTTGGACGCATTTAACTTACAGTACTCTCGTGGCAGTTTGGCAAAAGTATTTTACGCTTTGGCAAATTGTTGACAATCTCATTTATACTTTTTTCTACAACCTTTTTACAGTCCACTGATGGCGAGGTTTTTGGATACGTTTTTTTTTTATTATTATTGTACATTTTTGTACGAATCAAATCATACAAATTCATACGAAGTCATTAATTCATAAAATACTTGCGAAAAATATTCCACATGGTGATGCAGCCAAGATTTTCCCCCCAAGATCTGTTTACAATGTGCTGAAAAAGCTATGTAGCGTAGGAAAGTAGAAAACATTCACTTTATGTTTTGACAACTTGGAGGCAAATCATACGAAGTAACCAATTCATAAAATACTTGTGTAAAAACCAGCCTGGGTTTATTCCCAAAATCTGTTTACAACATACTAATAATGCTGCTGATGTTGGAAAAACAGTAGAATTTTATTTTACATTTTGACAAATTGGTAGTGAATATGAGTTTGTTCAATCTTATTCATACAGTACATGTTCATACAATCTGCTTATGCCCCAGAGACTAAGTATGCTTCGGTTTTGTATGTGTATGCTAGTAGTTAGCAATGCTAGTTAAACCAAAGCATGCCAGTTAGAAATTTTGTTTGAATTTTGTATGCAAACACTACAGGAAGTAACTGTCTGACTTCACATATCTATTTTCCAGCTGAAGACACCTATTGATTGTTGCATGTTAAAAACTCACCCACAAATGAGGTTTGTGAGGAACAGAACTTATTTAGACCCCCTGACCTAAAGGATTGTTCACATATGGTGCTGTATGGAAAACAGAAGCTCTGATATTCTACTAACTATCTCCTTCTGTGGGAAGGAAGGAAGGCGAGTAAGAAGAGTAAACCTTGTTTTGCAGTGAACTATCCCTTTAAGAACACTATTTTTAACGCAGATCAGATGTTGTCGTTATACCAGAGCAAAAAAAAAAGTTCAGCTTGGATGGACTTGAAGATAAAAGAGCAGAGGACATCAGATGAGTATGTTCCTCTCTGCTCCCGCTCTCACGAGCTCATTCAGATTCGTCCTCAGTAACCCAGGTGTCCCCTCTCGTTGCGCCATTCCAGGAATGATGAAGCACTGGGCCTCAAGAGCTCCACGCAGGCTGTTGGCACAATCTATTATGCATGATGAGATTTGGCCTCTCTCGATCTCCCTCCCTCCCTTCCTCTCTTGTTGGCCAGCTAACTAGAACTCATTACTTTGTACTTGTTGAGTGGAAGCCGTTATTTCAGGCCCATTAGTTAGCCATAAGGGATTGTTATGTGACCACAGATGCACATTTGCTACATGCTAGCATGGAATCATTTTTTAATCTTCAGAAGCAAATGGAGGTTTGGGGCAAAGTGCCCCTTATTGTTAGCATGTGCATCCATGTGTGCACGGCGAGTGAATGAAATTTGCTTTTATCCAAGAAATGTAATGCAGAGACTGAAATGACAAAATGAAAACTTTAAAGAAATAGTTCACCCCTCATTATAAAGTCATTATTTACCATTTGACCCTCATTGCTCCAAACCTATTTGATGTTATTTTTTTTCAATGGAAAACAAAATGGGAATTTAAGGATCTTCATTTTTTTAAGATTTTTTTTTATTATTATTAATTTTGATGTTTTTTAAAAAGAAAGAAATATATCTAAATTCATAAATGTGTTTATTTATTAAAGTATACATAAAAATAATTTTCCAGAATTTAAATTTTTTAAGAATATTTTTCAAAACATTCTAATACTTTTATTTTGAAAATTAATGAATGAATTATAAATGAAAATAAAAATATCTAAAATGGGAAATAATAATAAAAAAGCTAGGTAGAATGACAAATTTATTCCAATGTGATATATATATATATATATATATAAAATTGTATGAATTTGTCAGCAATAACAATATTGCCAGGAATATTGTTACTTTCTCTTCTGAGATCTGGCTAAATGCAGCTGCTTTAAGAAATTACAGAAAAGAGTCGATACATTTTCTGCCATTATGTCGCTAATCAAAATAGTATAGCAAATCCAGCTTCAAATCGGCTTCAGCCTCTTTTGTGGATTTTATAGAAAACCTCTCTTGCTGGTTGCATGGTAACTTCAATCTTGTCAGTGGTGGGGAGAATTAATGCAGGCCTGATTACTGCATGATGGCCCTTCAGTGTGATCATAGCTGTTAATGCCAGCTTTCTTGATGGGACTGCTTGACGCATATTATTGAATCATTGCAGTAGTGGACTGGATGACACTTCAGCAATCTTTTTCATTACCAGGTCACATAAATCCTTACGTCCTCATGTCACTCTCTCATAAAGCCCTCTAAATGTTAATTCCTCTCTAATGAGCTCTTTGGTGTAAATATAGAGTTTCTGGGGTTTTCGTGTAGTGGCGATTGAGACGGAAATTAGCATAAGTGGGATATGAGAAAGTGGAAAGAAAGAAAATGACAGAAATAATCAGCGTAACAGTATATGTTAACTTCTGATGTAGCTCATCATCCACTAAATTTGTGATGTTGGCAAAATAAACATGCTAAGCATATGATCACACAAAAGTGAATTTAAATTGGGAAATCAAGTGGGAAGAAAGCACACACTATAGTAAGCTGGCAGTTGTCCTTATATATTTAAGTGATTATCTGAAAGCTAACTCAAAGTTTACTGATAAAGTCCCACAAAGAAAGCATAAATAGGGTAATAAGCAAAGGTCCTAGTACTGAGCCTTGTGGCACTCCAAACTGAACTTGTGTTTGATATGTGGTTACTAAGAGCAAAACAGTTAAAATGGGGGAAAATATCATTATGAAATAAATGTTGTTGTTGTTGTTGTTTTTTCTCAAAAACACGTTGGACACAATTATTGGCATCCCTAGAAATTCTTATGAGTAAAATATCTCTGAAGTATATTCCCATTCATATTCACAATTTTGAGCACTCCAGGGTGATTATGAACATGAAATTATCCAGCCATGGCTTCCTGTTTCAAAGAAATATAAATAGGAGGAAAACAAAGCCCAAATTCCCTTCATCATCCATCACAATGAGAAAAACCAAAGAATATATTTCTGATGTGCAGCAGACGATAATTGAGCTTCACAAATTAGTGAAGTGGCTTTAAGAAAAGAGCAGTGTAAATTCCCATTTTCACCATCAGGGCAATAATTAAGAGTTTTCAATCAACATAAAATGTTACAAAACTGCCTGGAAGAGGACGTGTGTCTATATCGTCCTAAAGCACGGTGAGAAGGAGAGTTTGAGTGGCTAAAGACTCTCCAAGGACCACAGCTGGAAAATATTCTGCTGAATTGCAGAAAATAGTTGAGCCTCGGGGTCAGAGAACCTTTAAAAAAAAAAAAAAAAAAAAGTCAAACAGCATCTACATCACCACATGTTGTTTGGGAGGGTTTCAAGAAGATTTCTCCTCACTCATCCAAAAACAATCTCCAGCATATTCAGTTATCAGACACGACTGGAACTTCAAATGGGACTGGCTTCTATGGTCAGATGAAACTAAAAAATGAGCTTTTTAGCAGCAAACACTCAAAATGGGTTTGGTGAAAACAGATAAAAAGTATGCCATGTGTACAATGAAATATACTGCTGTATTTTTGATGTTGTGGGCCTATATTTCTACTGGAGGTGCTGGACATCTTGTTTAGACACATGATATCATGGATTCTATCAAATGCCAACAGATAAAAATCAATAAGTGACTGACTCTGTTAGAAATCTTATAATGGGCCATGTTTGGATCTTCCAACTGTACAATAATTCAAACACAAACTTCAAGAACAACACAAAAATGGGTCACTGAGCACAAAACCAAGCTTCTGCTGGCCATTCCAGTCCTCTGACCTGAACCCTGTAGAAAATGAGTGAGGTGTACTGAAGAGAACAAGCACTGTCAAGGAGCTGGGAATCTAAAGGGTCTGGAGTGATTCTGGATGAAGAAATGGTCTCTGATCTCTTGTCAGGTGTTCTCTAACCTCATCAGGAATTATAGGAGAAAATTTAGTTGTTAAACTGGCAAATGGAGGTTTCAAAAAGTATTTAATAAAAGGGTGCCGTTAATTGTGGCCATTGTGTATTAGCGAAAATCATTTATTTCATAATGATATTTCCCCCCATTTTAAATTATTATCCAATGGAAGGTTAGATTTTTGTGAATGTTTTAAATAAAATATCAAAAGGATTAACAATGCAGATTAATTTTCACAGCCTTCTTTGATCATATTTACCAAGGGTGCTGATATTTTTGGCCATGACTGTACATAAACATCAATATTTTTTTTTTCACATTGCAGTACTGAGAATTTTGGGGAAAGTGTTCTTCATTTTAATTAATGTACAATCTATATGAAAATATGTAAAATTTAATGCTACAAAAGCATAAGTATTCTTCCTATTGAATACTTTCTTTTCTCTAATGTGTTTTATATGTTATAACATGTTGTTTAGTCAATTGAAAATTAAAACTAGTCAAACTAATGAAATTAACCATTATTTGAGTCTTCTGTGTGCAGATATTGCAGATGTTACACATGCACACACACACACACACACACACACATTGACAACTTGCTTCTCTCTTACTAAACACATATCTAACTATCTAACACAAGTTCAGTGTGGAGTGCTGCAAGGTTCAGTACTAGCACCTTAGCTTTTTACCATATACATACTATATATTATACCCTTTTTACCCTATACATACTATATATATACATATATATATATATATATATATATATATATATATATATATATATATATATATATATATATTATTTATATAGATTATATCATAATGTACAAAATCTTCAAAATGTCCTCATTTTCTTATCTGTATATAACTTTTAATTTTAAATTATTTTTATTTTGGAATGAATTTAGGCCTAGATATGTTCTTGACTTATTTCTTAAGTGTTTGATTCTTTGATTCAACCAGTTTGTACATTATCATTACATGGATTTGTTCAGCACACAAATGGCTCAGTTATTTTATATGATAACTCCGCATAGAGTCAATTAGCAATTGAACACACTTCGCCTGACTGTCAGAAATGCCTTTCTCGAAATACTTGTAAACGCTGTACACATCTGCAAGTTGTTTGTAGCTCTACATATGATTAAATATCTAATTGTCAGCAGTGATGATGTATTGTTTTCTCTCACTCTTGTCGCAAATACAAGAATGATCAACTTCCATATCCTCTCTACAGTGTAATAAAAGAAAAACTCTAATTCCACATCATCTTTTATGACTTTATTATCCAAGCTATTGATTCAATTCATGTGAAATGGGGTGCCGAAATCTTACATTTTCACCATATGCTGGTAGCAAGCCTTCTGAACGATACGTGCTTGAATTACGACTGATAATGGATGGCTTGACATTTTGTTTTTCTAATGAAATCCTCCAAGCCTAATTTTGCTCTTTCGCTGATGAAAACATGAGCCATTATAGAGTGATTTGCAGTATAATGATTTGGGAGCTATTTCTGTAATGTTTTTTTTTGCAGGTAAGGCATAATGGGATGTTTGTTTGTCAGTGATCGATGCACGTGTATCTGATTTGTGGTGTGTTGTGGGATGGGCTGCCAGATGGATTGTGGGACTGTAAAATCACAAGTGGTTTCACTATCAAACAAACGCTGATGTAATTGGACACATGGACTGCAGAACACAACAAAATTGTTTAGCTGCATATTGCTGCAATCCAGTTCTTCTGGGATGTTCCTACGCGCAAGTTTGCAATTACGAAAAGTATGTGCGTTCCAGTCATCTTGGCTTGAATGCATTGGGAAACTTTATATTAATTTCACAATTGCATTCTTTTTTTTTTCTACCTGACAGGTTTTTAGCATGTATTAGGATGTGTAATTAAAATCTTATATGTGTATTTTATCAATTTCAAGCTGCCACAGAGAATTGTGGGAAATGTAGTTTAGCCACAAAAGCCCATCACCTAATAAATCTGTTAAATGAGTAACTTAAAAAAAACAAAAAAAAAACAATTTGACATTGCAATAAATAAATAATAATAATGTTTTTCCCCTGCTGAAAACAAGCAGCATTTTTAAACTATTCTTCATTAGCAATGCATAAAATGTACACTGTAAATAAAAATTAAATAAAATACAAAATATTAAGAAAATATAAAATATATTTTTTTTTTTATTATTATTATTATTATTATTATTACTCAGGAAAAATATAAAATCTTACCCCACTGGCAACTGACTTAAATTCTTCATTAATATTCCAATGTTATTTTAGTTTTTGTTGTTTTTAGTTATCAATGGTTGTTTTTCATTTAGTTATTAATAGTCCCCCCCCCCCCCCTTTTTTTAGTTGCAAAAACCAGCTGTATAATTTTAAAGTATAATTTTTAAACAATTTGACCACATTTTTATTTGTAGTGCACAGTGTCTGTACACAATATATAAAAATATAAATAAAAAATCCAGACATTTTTGTCCTTTTTCCAGGATGAAAACTCTAAACATCCCAAAAACTAAATACATTTTCTTTATTAATAAATGTATTAATGTCCATTTTAGTGTTTTTACCGCAATGACAAGTTGTTGCTTCCTCCTCATAAACCTGGCAAATTCATTATTTTTATCAAATCCGAACACCATTTTTATTAGCAGTGCAAAAAATATGAATACAAAAAGCTTAAACAGTAATCATTTATTATCTTTTTGCAAAAAATAAAACATCTAAATATTAAAATAAAAATCACATTAAAATCAAAACTTGTTGCACAGTTTGTTGTTCTTGTTTTAAACAGTTCTCAAAATGCTTTATGAGGCTTATGCTTAAAACAAGACACATATGAAAGGCTGGAAGCTTCATGCATGTTCAACAGGAAGTTGGCAGATATTGCGGGGTGAAAGAGCCATAAGAGCCTTGACACGTATTCAGCGCTGACAGCCATTGTCATCTCCCTTCCTCTTCTTTCCACACTTTTTCATCCTTTCTCAGTTTCTCGCTCACACATTCTTTCTCTTGCACCTATTGGCTCTTTCTCACATTCACACGTTTCTCTGGAAGTCTCAAAGTCATTACCTCTCTTCAGCCCGTGTGAAGGGCAAGCCGTCACGTGACTCGTCATCAGTCACTCCTCATTCGCTCGCCCAGCCAGCTAATTTGGAGGGAAGGTTTTTCCGACGGGACCATCCATGCAAGGAAAGGTAGATTTCTCTGTGTGTTTGTGTTTCTTGCAGCTGGTTTGGGAGGATCTGTCTGAGGAGAGCGTGATTGCTGTAGCAGTGGAGCTGCCAGTCCTTCTGCTTATTTGACAGACTCAGTGTTTTGTGTCTTGACATCTGGCGGCAATCGAGCCACACTTTGTCCTCAACCTCCTGGTTCCACAGGAATAACTTGAGTACAGTGAGGCCTGGGCTGGAGAAAAACTTGACAATGAAGATATATGGCTTCAGAATGGATCATTTTATATATATATATATATATATATATATATATATATACACGCACACACACGCACACACACACACACACACACACACACACACATATATATATATATATATATATATATATATATATATATATGTCTATATATATAAACACATATACATATATATATATATATATATATATATATATATATATATATATATATATATATATATATATGCCTTCATTATACAGTAACACTTGTTTAACAAAATTTACAAAAATACTGTAATAATGTAATGTTAGTTTGGAAGATACGCAAAATATTATTCTATTTTAAAGGTTTATAAAACTGGAATTTTGACTCAAAACTTGACGGTGGTGACAACTAGCCCCAGTCTCCTCTGTATACACTATATAGGCAATTTCTTTATTATCTAAGGCAGTAAGATTAATGGAAAGAAAATGGAACGAAATGAAACAAGTTTCCCGATGCATTTGCTATGACAGGGTTTAGTGACAATATTTGATTTATGTATTTGGGTCTGTTTAACTTCTATAAACAAGTCGTTTGTGGTGTGAGAGAGCCGGCCTTTACATGATAAGTTGCTGCAACCTCAAAAATGTTGTGGCTCACTGCTTTATGGGTAATAAAGCTCATGTACACGCCGCAGCGTGTGCACAATTCACTTTTATGTCATCTCGGGCCGAGGGTTGCACAATTATCCATTTCAATTTGAGTATGACGCCCACCTGGGCTTGTAATGAGGGGGATGTGGCGAAGAGAAATGCTCTTTAAGTATAAACCACAGTTTAAAGCAGTTTAAAGCAGAAACCTTCTCAATCCAATTGAAATGTTAATATGTTAGACTGTGTTTGTGCATTGTGTAATCAACTTTAATTTGATTTTGATTGTAGAATAATTGCCACACTTTCCTAATCAAAGTACTTGTGCAACAGTACATCTGACTCGTGGAACAACTTCACCTCAGGAGCATGTCAGGCTGGGTTATGATACAGGACTAGTTTTATTTATTTTTTAGAGATTTATTATATGATTATTCATTTATTTTATTTGTAATTTATATTTAAATATATCTATTAAATGTTTGTTACTATTTAAACTGTTTATACATTTAAATATTCAAATTAAAACAGCAGTGTTTTAAACTGATAAATAGTTGATTTTTTTCTTTTTTTAATTTTAATTATTTGATTTGATTATTTAAACTTTTATTGAATTAATTTATTTTACATTCTTTAAGCATCTCTTTTAATTTTCATTCAGTTCTAATTTATATATTTGATTCATTTTATTTGTAATTATTTAATTTCAAAATACTAAAATATTTTCAGCAGCAGTTTTTTAAAAGAATTATTCTTTTTTATATTGCTTAAAATCATGGTTTCGTGTGTGTGTGTGTGTGTGTGCATGCATGCTTTTATTTTTTAGCAGCAGTTCATTAAATGTGTTGTGCTTCAAAAATATGTTTTCACCACCAGACATTCATTACAATAAACAATAGATTTCATAACACGTTAGCTTTAGACCAGTCTTTTTTTTTACAGTGCTTTATAATCATGTTTTTTGTTGTTGTTGGTGTTGTTTTTAGCAGCAGCAGTTTTGTAAATGTGTTGTGCTTCAAAAATATGCAAAACAAATTCACCACATTACATTTCAAGACCAGTACTGTCTCTAGACCAGTTTTATAATTATAAATTATTTTATATTATATTTATATTGCAATTATTTTAATATTAAATACTATATTCAAAAATATTTTTAACATTTTATTTGAAATATTAAATCCTTTTTTAGTTAATTATTGTTTTTATTTCATTTGTAATATATATACATTTTAATATATTTTAAGTCTAGGCCTAAATTATTCATATTTAGGAGCGGATCTTTAAAGGAACACTCCACTTTTTTGGGGGGGAGGGGGGGAGGGGGAGGGGGGGTGTTATCCAACTCCCCAAGAGTTAGACAGTTAAGTTTTACCGTTTTCGAATCCATTCAGCTGATCTCCGGGTCTGGCGGTAGCACTTTTAGCGTAGCTTAGCATATATCATTGAATCTGATTAGACCATTAGCATCTCACTTAAAAATGACCAAAGAGTTTCACTATTTTTCCTATTTAAAACTGTTCTGTAGTTACATCATGTACTCAGACAGACGGAAAATTAAAGGTGCGATTTTCTAGTCCGATATGGCTAGGAACTATATTCTCGTTCCGGTGTAATAATGAAGGAACTTTGCTGCCGTACCATGGGTGCAGCAGGCTCAGTGATATGATGCAGCGCCTGAAAGTAGTCCCCAGCTATATCATAACTAGTTACCTAGCTGGGGACTACTTTGAGGCTTTTTGTTTTCATTTATTTCATTCAGTCTTAGTACACAATGTAACTACAGAAGAGTCAAGTTTTAAATAGGAAAAATAGTGAAACACTTTGGTCATTTTTGAGCAAGATGCTAACGGTCTAATTAGATTCAATCATCTATGCTAAGCTAAGCTAAAAGTGCTGCTGCCAGATCCGGAGAACGGCTGAATGTATTCAAAAACGATAGAACGTCTCAGGTTACGTATGTAACCTTGGTTCCCTGAGAGTAGGGAACGAGACACTGCGTCCTCTACGGGTCGTCCTCTGACGACCATAAAACACATTTCAAGTTACTATTACACCTCAAACCATGACCTTAAATTGCCCTAATTATGCAAGACTTCTTCAAAACCAGTCGATGAAAATATGTAGTTTTTCACATCTCTGCTAAGTAGCTTTCAGGTGGCAGTTATCTGCGAGTCTGTCATTCATCTCTTGGACTCGTTTTCTCTTTTGATTCGACTCTTTTCTCTTATCATTCATGACAGAGTGGCTTCATTGATTAAGCAGAAACTCCCCAGCACGGCTGACTTAGTATTCTAGGCTGAAGCTGAACGTTGCATGAAAATATCACAGGCTGTCCATTTGTATGTTGATAAAATGCAATCTCTCGGTACCTGACCAAATTTGTAAATGCGATCCTTTTGACATTTCCGAATGCCAAGCAACAATTACTCTACGCTGAACTCCTATGCGTCTAGGCCTGTGGATATCCATGGGGATTGGACGGTGTCGATAAGATTTTAATACCTAGCCAGATGTGAAATATAAAGATAACGCTTAAATGTGTTAGCTAGAGCTAACTAGCTAGTTAATCATTCCACCTTTAATTATCTTCATCTGGGCATGTGCACGTGTGTAATTACACAATCATCTGACTGTATATGTAGAGCGTGGTTTGATGTTCAAATTATAGGAGTAACGTATGCTTGATTAAAGGCTGTTTCATCCAGCACTTCATTAGCTACCACTTGTCATTTGTTTCTTTAAAATGACTCATTTGATCCCATCTGGAAATCAAAGTCGGAATGGGAAGCCTTTAATACATCGCTCCATTTTTGACTAAATGCGCTTAATGGATCATATTTATCTTTGGTCAATATGCACAGCAGAGACCAAAAGTCTGAGAACGCATTAAAAATCCAAGATTCCAAATCTAATTTAAACCATAACAAACGGAACGTTTTAGGATTTTTAAAACAAAGTTCAAGACGTATGGTGTAAAATGATTGAGATTTATTTAATATTATGCACTGTTTCTAATCAAATAAGAAGATAACATCTGGTTTCATCCATATCTAGTCAAATCAGTAAAGCAAAAGAGGGACAAACCAAATGATTTTCTAGTTGTTTCATACTTTTTGACCCCGCTTTATATCTGTATATATGCTAATATACCTTTCTTCCCATCTGTTTCGGTGTCGTAAAACATTTCACTCGATTCTTTATCAAGCCGCCTCATCTTGATTGTCAGCTTCCAGAAAGGGAGGGAATAATTGCTATCTGCACTCCCAGTCAGAGCAGAACTAATTGGCACTGATGAGTTCGCCGAGTATCGTCAAAACATGACGTCAACGCACACAGGCCTTTTTGGCTGTCAACAGGGCTGGACTGGGACAAAAAATCGGCCCTGGCATTTTGGCCCAGAGCGGCCCACTACAAACGATCAAAATACTACCCATCTTTGCACGCCCTTGAATATGTATACCAGCTCCTATTCCATAAATGCACTAAAGCCATATAATAATAGGTAGGAAACAGTGAAAGTTGACACATTAAAAACTTCTAAAAAGTGTAATTTATTAATATAATAAAACTATAATCCACACTGATGAATCCTAAAACTATAGGCCTATATAGTTATGACATCCATCCTGTGTGTTTGAGGGAGAACGGGAAGAGACATGATAAATTGTTGATCAGATGATCACTGTTTCCCATAGTATAGCATTAAATAAACTGTAAACTTACTTCCTCAAATCTGTAAACTCCTTGGATGAACCTTTAAAAGCATAAGAAGGCATCCTGTGTGTGTATGTGTGTGTGTGTGTGTGTGTGTGTGTGCAGTGGTCGTGTATAAAGTACCCGAAAGCCATACTCAAGTAAAAGTACAGGTATCTTACCAAAAAAATGACTTTGGTAGAAGAGTAAAAGTCTTAAAGTATATGATATTTATTGATATTTAAACTTACTTAAGTATTAAAAGTAAAAGTACAAGTAAATGCAAAATGGAAAAGAAGCAAATAAATATATATATATATAAAAATATTCATGCAGCTTTAGCAGCAAGATTGTATTCAGTTTGAACTCTTTCTTCCATTTTGTATTTTTGGGTAAGAATAGGAAGCACTTCATCCAGTGTCTTTCATTCCAACATAAGAAAACATTTCTGGAATCTGCATCTGAAATAGCATTAAGATGTATTTATTTACACAGTTTATGTATCTCAGAGGGGACGTGGATGCATTTAAACTGCAGTTACAGATGGATAAATAGGCCTAATGTTGTGTTTTTAACATAAAACGTCGAATACTGGTATTTGAAGTAATTTAAAACATGAAAAAAATAGTTGAAATGTGAAATTAAAACCGCTAGTAGGTGACAGCAAAGACTTTGGTGACAGAAAGTGACCATTAATGAGTGAGTCACTGAGATTCAACCGATTCATTCAAACGACTGATTCATTCAGGAACAAGAGCATTTGACTGTGTTGAGTGAATCACTGAATCATTTATTCAACCGATTCATTCAAACGGCTGATTCATTCAGGAACAGTGCATTTGACTGTGTTAATGAGTGAATCACTGAATCATTTATTCAACCGATTCATTCAAACGACTGATTCATTCAGGAACAGAGCATTTGACTGTTAATGAGTGAATCACTGAATCATTTATTCAACCGATTCATTCAAACGGCTGATTCATTCAGGAACACAGCATTTGACTGTTAATGAGTGAATCACTGAATCATTTATTCAACCGATTCATTCAAACGGCTGATTCATTCAGGAACAGAACATTTGACTGTTAATGAGTGAATCACTGAATCATTTATTCAACCGATTCATTCAAACGGCTGATTCATTCAGGAACAGAACATTTGACTGTTAATGAGTGAATCACTGAATCATTTATTCAACCAATTCGTTCAAAAAGGGGATTCATTCAATAAGTACACCGTCCATTGCTCAGAGACGCAAAACAGTGCTGTGATCATTGTTTGGAACTATTTTCTTTGGAAAAATTGAGCAAAAACAAGCAATAAGTCTAAAATGTCAATTATTGCTTACTGAACTTATATGAAATGATTATTAAATGTGTTCATGCTGTAAATCATGTGTTCATGACATTAATAAATCAAGTGCGTGCACTCTGTGTGTGATTTGATGATATAGCCTACTTGATAATGTCAGATCACACATCATTACAACAACACTTACCCTATTATTTCAGAAGATATACTGTATATCGCACACCCCAGACTCTTTGAGTGGAAAATGAATAATCCGCGATTGTGCGCGCACTTGTTTGCATGCATCAGAGTAAAAGTATACGTTTTAATTAGGAAATGTAGTGGAGTAAAAGTAAAAGTTGGCTGAAATATAAAAAGTCAAGTAGGCTACAGATACTCCCAAAAAATACTTAAGTACTGTAACGAAGTACTGTATTATTACTTTGTTACAATACACCACTGTGTGTGTGTGTGTGTGTGTGAGTGAGAGAGAGAGAGAGAGAGAGAGAGAGAGAGAGAGAGAGAGAGAGAGAGAGAGAGAGAGAGCCCAAAAGGGGAATTGTTTAAAGATGTGATTGGGTCAGCCCAATGTCAATTAAGAAAATAACCAATGGGCTGCTGATTAAATGTCTCATGGGCCGGTCTGTCTGGGGGGAAAAAAATCCTAAGCCGACTTTTTTTGACAAATACATTAAACAGCCGCAAAGACCACAGCGCCGTCAACTATTTAGGCAGAAAAACTATAGGCTGCTAAGAGTTTTAAGTGCCGATCAGATAAATATGGTATGAGAAGATGTATCGGCCCGGCCCAAAAAGTACGTCGGCCCAGCGGGAAAATGCCCGGTCTGCCAGATGGCCAGTCCGCCCCTGGCTGTCAATGTGTCCACGCAGGCAGCGGAGAGAGTGAGAGGGAAGTTTTATGGGTTTGATCAAGTCAAACGGCTCTATTGTGGTTTTCTTACTCTTTATGTCAATGCTAAGCTAACTACTGATTCAAGGTGGTCTGTAACACCTGGAGAAAGCTATCTGTTAGAGCTTACATTCACCTCAGTAAGAGTTGGTGAATGTACAATTTGAAAAAAATAGTTTGTTATACAGGAATACTTTGACGACACACTTTGCTTGGGCATTTCAGAATGACCATAGCAACATTTCAAGATTGGTCCGCTGAGTACCATCCCATAACACAAAGTCACATGACTTTTCTGATGCACATGGGGGAATTTATTCAGCAAATGTGTTTCGATCTTCTATTATTCGCATCAAGTCAAAAACCACGTCAAGCGAATGTAAAAACCTTTTTGGAAATTAAGGGATTTTTTTTAAATTTGACATTTCCATCACTCATTTCTGATGCAGTACTTCAAAATGTGCATAAAAACAGGGTGATGCAAACATAGCTAGTCAAACACCTGAGCTGTACATGACTATACTGATTGGTTAAAAGCACCACAAAAATGCTCACAGTCCCAAACCCATCCTGAGCTGTAAAGTCCATTTTGCTTCATTCCATTTCAAATCAGTCACTATCAAAACATATATGATAAAATAATGGAAGATTTGTATTGTAAATGTTGCTTTAACCCTTGTGCTGTGCTGAAAATCCATCACCTAATTTAGAGTTTTCGGTCAAAAATGACCAGCCTTTTAAAAATTGCTTGCAAATCTCTCATATTATTATTGAATCTTGCATGGATTTGATCTCCTGTCAACTTCTTTTCATTCAATTTGCAGTGGTTTTGTATTTCTTTTTGGAAGTTTGGTCGTAGACCCCATTGGTCTGAGCTTATGCACTTTGTTTATGCACTTATGCACTGAAAGTGAAAACAAATAAAGCATAAAATGTTCAATCAAAAACTGTGGTCCACGAGCATGGTGGTCAGTCCTTTCCAAACTGAAACACAAAACCTATGCTAATTTAAATAAAACAAGCTGACAGAAGATTGAATCCAATATTTGGTAATAATGTAGCATAGCAGGAAATTTATAGCCAATTTTTTGTAGAGCATTCATTTTTAACCGTAAACACCACAAGTGTAATAAGGTGGGGAAAATACCAAAAAAAAAAAAAAAAGTGTGAAGTTATTATACCATGTGTGAGTAAGATTTGTCCAATTAACTAGCATTTTTGGCGAAAGGAATATCCTCTCTGGGTCAAAATGACCAGGGCTGCGTTTCCCAAAAGCATATAAGCCTAAGTTGACCATAGCTCCATTGGTTTCAATAGGTCTGCAATTTACCTCAGCGTACGATGCTTTTGGGAAACGCATCCCAGAACACAACATGAGAGTTTAATAAATAAAAAAAAATTAAAAATAAGAATATAAAGTAACACTTAAGTATTCTCACTATTAACTAGTTGCTTATTACAATGTCTATTATTAACATATTGGCTGTTTATTAGTACATATAAATCACATATACTGCAAGACAATATTCTACATCCCTAATCTTACCCAATACCTATACTTAACAATTACCTTACTAACTATCAGTAAACAGTAATTAGGAGGCAAAAAGTGTAGTTAATGGTTTGTTTTGAACATTAAAATAAAGTGTGAATATACAACTACATTTGAATGGCTGTCAATGGGGAAGGATGTAGCACCAGATGGTGTAACTACAGCATCTACAAGCAGACAATAAAAGGATCACATTAAGTACCCACACCTTGATGCCATGATTAGCAAAGCAAAATGTTCTGTTGACATGCAAATCAACAAGCTCTGACGGAAATCAGCCTTTTTGGGGGAGCAAATCTGTGAAATTCATAAATGTGTGTGCAACAAGAAGGTCCCTGGTTCAATGGAACATCTTCTTTACCTTGAAGTTAATATGTTCTCTTTATGTTGGTGCCTCTAGCTTCCTCCCTGTGCTTTCAGCTTCCAACGGAAGCACAGGGAGGAAGCTAGAGGCACCAACATAAAGAGAACATATTAACTGCAAATTAGCCGAAACATTTATTTGAACACACAAGAGTTTAGGAAAGTGTAGAACATTGTAAATAATGAGTGTTCCAAAATGGAACTGAAGGTACAGATTCTGTGTGGGCCTGCAGCATGAGTTGAGAAACAATTGCTAAATTATATAATAATATTTTAAATGCATGGAAATAAGTTACATTGTGTTTCTAAGCAGTCTGACTGAACTATGCCTAGAGACACGAGGAGGGAAGATAAAAACATTTCATCATCTTTTCCCAAAGACATCGACGTGACTTGAGACCCAACTCCATACTTGCTCCAGTGTGGCATCCTCATGGGAAGTGTGTCAAACAAAGCGTGCAGAATATGAAAGAACCTGGATCCCCAGATCTATCTAGCTACTCGCGAGAGGGTCAAGATGAGTGGAATTCATTAGAAAACACATGTTGTGCTGTGGCGATGCTCTCCTGATGGGTTTTGCATCGGAAAAAAAATCCCGACCACGTCACTTGCATCCTCTCACTAGAGTGACAGTGTCTTTTGTCATGTACAATATAAGTGCGACCCATCAATCAAAATGCTGCGGGTGCGAAGAGGGTCACTGTAAAATGAATGAGCTGACAAAAATGCTGAAGCAGTGCTTTGGACTAGCGCCATACTTCAGGCCTTGTTATGCAATCCCATGTGTGTTGCAAAGAAAAGTAGATGAACGAAAGGTTAATCTGTTATATGCGGTGCAACAAATATTAAAAATTATCTTGGCAGAGGTGTCGGTGTAACGCTCATTAGTGTGATGCAATAAGGTGCAGGGCAGTATGGCAATTGTTTCGCAGCAAATTAGAACTGATAAATATGTCAGGAAATGACCCCCTTCTCCTTTCGAAGCAGCATTGGATGTGTTCGGCTAATTAGCAAATTGGTATTTGCGGAGTCAGCCTCAATTTCCACGATTTGGTGGCAGTTCAAGTGATCATTTGCTCTGAAAATTAAGCCCAGAGGAAAGGGTAAACATCAGCAATTAATGGTTGGAAGATACGGCTACTCCTGGACACAGCAGTTGGACTGGCTGTTAGGAGTTACCGGGCAGCCAAGGGAAGTCTATCAACTGATGAAAGACCCCATCTTCTCCTCTTCCTTTCGGACTATTGAATGGTGCAAGTACATTTTAGCATTGGTCACTGTTGCCAGTTTAGATGACGTCACGGCTGTCTAAGTGTGAATCATTGGAGTATTGATTTATCTAAATCCTCTTGGTTTATGTCGTCCAGACAAATGAAGATAGAGCACCAAAAGTAGGAGGGGGTTTATTGATGCCGGTCTTCCCATTGCTTGCCCTTCAGTTACTCTCGTGGAACTTTAAACGCTGTTAGATTTCTTAGTAACCCGAGATAATTCTTACATATGAGCTGCACACAATGAATTTGATGAATTCTTGATGCTCAATGTACAAAGGCTAACTGTGGCTAGATTATGCTCACAGTCACTGTTACGCAAATGCGTGTTCAGTCAATGTTCTCATTGATGAATCGATTTTGCTTAGCTCAGACTTTGACAGCTGAATGGCACTGGCTGCTCCTTTGCACAAGAGAAGCTGGTCGGAGTTTCCACGTGAGCCAAAATATCCCCCTTCTCAAGGACAGAGGCATGATGCGCTTGCAGTCAAACGATGCAAAGTAAACAGATAAATGGGTATATAGCTGAAACCATCGAAAAACATTTGCCTGTGCAAGGCTTAAAATACAATCTTATAAAAAAATGGATTGTCTGTATGAGAATGACACAGATAGGAAAGGACTCTTAAGGTTCTTTGCAATTTGTTTCACTCTAAGCGATCAAACAGCATGATGGATGATAGCTGAGAGGGATGTTTATCAATAACAATCTATTTAAATCTCTGGGAAAAGAAACAAAAACAACCTATGCTAACAAAAACGTAGAAGTAGAAGTATTTCAGAAAAATGAATGTGGTGTGAATATGTTAATCATTCAGTAACATAGTAGTGACTGTGATTTTGCCAAATGATAATTATCTATTGTTTGTCCTGAAACATTTCTGTCATCTACATACCTTCTCGGCCTGTGGAGTAGTGAGTTGTATTGACGCCCCGTTTCTGCCACTGAATAATAATTTTTTTAAAAAGGCAATTGCGACTTTTTATCTCACACTTCTGATTTTTTTCTCAGAATGGCATAATACTGTAAGGAGGACGCAGAGGCAGAACTAGAATCCATTCGCAGAAGTTTATTAGAGGGATTAGCAACAGACAGAAACGTTAATTCAGGCAGAGGGTCAAAACCAGAGTAGCAGTTGAATCCGTTTACCAGTACAGGGGCAATCCAGAAGACGAGAGTCAGGAGGCAGGCAGAAGGATCAAACACAACATCAGTCCGATCAGGCAAACAGAGCAAAGGGGCAAATCCAGGAAATCAGAAGTCAAGGTAATCAGGCAGAGTAATACACAGGTAAGCAGTCAGAGATAATGCAATGGAGAAACGCTCAGTACAGCAGGTAAACTGGCAATACTTCGCAGTTTGTAATGTGCTCAGGATCTGGCTTATAATGTCATCAAACAGGAAATGAAAGCAGAATAAGCAGAGGGAGCGGCATGCAGTCAGTACTCGGGTGAGGGCTCCCTCTGCTGGCTTGGTGTTACAGAATCCCCCCCACTAGGAGCACCTCCTGGGGCTCTACATGGCCGTCCCCGTGGTCTGGGTGCTGGTCGATAAGGTCTGGCTCTGTGGAACTCCTCAATAAGAGATGGATCCAGAATATCTACGTACTTACTGCAGCCGCGAACAACACCGATGGTCAGAATTCCTAACTTGGGCGGAATATGCCCAAAACTCCGTCACTCACTCTTCTACAGGTCTAACCCCCTTTCAGTGTGTTCTGGGGTTTCAACCCCCCATGTTCCCGTGGTCTGGTGAACCCTCTTCAGTCCCTGCTGTGGACGAGTGGATACGGCGTAGTGAGAAGGTGTGGGACAGCGCTCACGTCCGCCTACAGCGAGCTGTACGAACACAGGAGTTCCAGGCTAATAGGCGACGGCGTCCACACCCTCCTTACCAACCAGGGCAACGAGTCTGGCTCTCCACAAGGGACATCAAGTTGCGGCTGCCCAGCAGGAAATGAAAGCAGAAGAAGCAGAGGGAGCGGCATGCAGTCAGTACTTGGGTGAGGGCTCCCTCTGCTGGCTTGGTGTTACAAATACAAACTCGCAATACTGACTTTTTAAATTCTGGCGCTTTTTTTCTCAAAATTGTCAAATATTAACTCACAACTGCAAATGATAAAAGTCAGAATTGCACGATATCAACTTTTTGTGGGATATAAATGGGAAATTCTGACTTTTTTCTCAGAATTGCGTGATTATAACTTGCAATTGCAAGTTTTATATCTCGCAATTTTGAGAAAAAAGTCTGAATTGCGAGAGACAGACACAATTCTGAGAAAAACAGTCAGAAATGGAGTTTATATCTCACAATTCTGACTTTATGTCTCACAAGTGCAAGTATATATACAGCCATTCTGACTTTTGCTTATAAACAATTGTTTACAATAAAAGTTTGTAAGTCAGAATGGCGGTATATAAACTTGCACTTGTGAGAAATAAAGTCAGAATTGCGAGATATAAACTCTACTAATAAAATAATATATAAACTCTATATATAAACTAAACATTTCTGTTAGTTTTTCTCAGAATTGTGTCTGTGTCTCGCAATACTGACTTTTTTCTCAAAATTGTGATATAAATACTTGTAATTGTGAGTTATAAAGTCAGAATTGCGAGATATAAACTATAAAATTTTAGCATAACAGATGTAATTACATCTGTTACATCGAAACAAATTTATGCTGGTCTAAAAATATTTATAATGCATGTAGATCATTTAGCAATCCATAACCATGCAAATCAGCTAAATATTAGCTTGAATAGGTAAGCAAGCTATTTTTTTCCAAAAATGGCAGCTATGGGGCAAAGTGAGCCAAATGGCGTAAGTTGAGCCAATGTTTAAACAAACCCCACCATATGAGTGAACTTAAGTTAAATCTCTGAAGTAGAAACTGGCCTGTTCAGCATTACAGAAAAGATGCCATGCCAAGAAACCTTTGCTTATAGTCTGTTTTAGTCTGATTTTGGGAAGGTTACAACTTTGGTGTTCAACATAGTGTTTCAGACAATTAAAGATATTGTAATTAAAAACTTAATTTGGTTGGCTTTATGTTAAGTTAGCTTTAAGAAAATAAATATGAATGTTACTAAGAATAAATTTCATTATTACATTAGCTTTTAAAAGAGGTAAATTATCTTTAAAATTTGACATGGGTTTGAATCAGATTCAGTCATGGCCAGTTTACACCCAAATGGTGCATCTTACCCACTGACTCGGGTCAAGCCATATTTTTAGAACCCTTTATCATAGATACATTCTGATAATTTAAAATGTTAGGAAACATCCTGAAATTACCTTAGATACTTTTGTTATACTTCTGCCTCATTTTCCCTTATCTTGAGGACCACATATGTAAAAAAAGGCTCATCTTACACCACTCTCCCCTAATATGAGAGGGAAATTACTCATGAATATTTGTTCAAACCCCAACTCTAACTGTGCTGTATACTGTATAAAAGTACCATGGTCTTAATGTCTCATATTATCGCTGTCCCATTATAGCACCACAGTACTTTTTGTGAGAGCAGTACTGTCATAAAAGCATCAAATGCATGCTGTTCAGGTTCTAAATTCGTATTTAAAACTAACTTCAACCTACTAATTTGCTTCTATAAGAGTTCAGCCATTAACTTCATCCTTTGGGGCCTGTAGTTCTCTGAAAACAAACATTAGCTTTAGCGTTAGCATACAGTGTGTCCATAAAGACGAGACAAGTCAAGAGCACTGCTAGAATGAACTAATTATTTATACTGCTACCACATTTAGTGTGCCCTCTCAGGGATGGTTGTCTCTATCTTAGTGTCATTTTTGCTGTACATCATTTTTGAGATTGATTGGGCAGGATGAAGTGCTCTTGAACAGTAATCCGTCATTCCATAACAGTCCATAACCTGTCTTTTCCATCCTGCCTTTTTCATTATTTCATTGGTTTTAAAAGGTGATGGCAATGATGCCAGGAGTAATTTGACTGTCAGCTGGATATGCCCTTTGTTTTGGCTAATGAGTGCAGGCAGCAGGGAGGAGTAATTAGCCATAATTTGCACAATACTAACTTGCCGAAGGTTCCTAAAGCTCGCCTCGACTTTTCCCCTTCCTCCGCCCCGAGAAATGTCAGTGGCCGTTGTGTTAAGCGATGGTGGCGTCTAATCAGCCCTAGCTGGCATGTGCCTGGGTGAATGCTCATCATTAGCTACCCGGTTCTTTTAACACACCCCAGTTTTGGGAAGGGCAGCTCCTTCATTGCGACCTTGAGTAAAATAAAGAGTTAGGTCTTGTTAGCACAACTTTGTACAAGCCCACTGGGTACCCATAAGCCTCTGGATAGTGGCATAATCTATCATTTATGGGTTTGACATAAATAAATATGATCTTTTGGTCAATCAATCTTGAATAGCATAGCCTCTATTTTGATATTATAATTTTAACATCGCACCTCCATATCCTTCTTCCAAGATGAATCCAAATCAGATACATCTGTGAAACAGTTGACCTTCGCAAGACCCACCCCCTATATTACTGTTGTTATGCCCAATAACCACATCATGCTCTCATATAGTGAAAAACACATAGCTGAGCTGACAACATGCTGACAGAGAAGGTTACTTCTGGTACGGAACAAGTCTCAGCTTTCAAATTTTGTAATTTTTAAAGAAATTCAAACAAAAAATACCGTTTATGTGTTGTGAGAGATCGCTGTAGTGTCTCAGTTCAAGAGGCACATGAACCGATCATGTCTGGTTAGGACAAAAATGGCAGATTCAACGTTATGATTGGTCAGATCACCTGTCAATCAAACTCTCTGCGATTGGTCAATTGAGGACAGAAAATATAACGCATTCCAGATAGTGAATCCAGAACAATTTCAATTCACATCTTCCATTCCTCAAACCTTGTAGTATCTAGTGTGCGAGCAGAGTGCGCACTTCAGACACTAGCACACTCGACAAGATAATAATCATCTCCCTCAGTTGTTTACTTCGAGATTTTCAGCACCGAAAGCCAGAAATATAATTTTGATGTTCTGTTCAAACTGCTTGGGCACTTAAACCACAGTGCTGCAGTTGAGGAGGGAGCCCATAGTCTAAAAAGTTGTTTAATATGCTCACCATTATGATAACAGAATGAGAAATGACTGGAGAGTCGCAGTTGGTGAGGATTTTGAGAGCCTTATAGTGAGTGCCTGACTTAAAGGGTTGAAGTCTCTGTTTGGGAGCTATAATTCAGACCAAAATCACCCGCTGCCTTCTTCCTGGCTCTCGAAGAAAATAGGCCAGTCTGGGAACGGCGTCTCGCCTCGCAGCTGAGTAGCTGAGAATAATAAAACCGGCAATGATCTGTATGATTTCCATACGGCAGTGTGTTATCCCCTTATAATCTGAGTTATTCATGAACCCAGCAGCCCAGGAAAGCTGTGACTTTCTCTCAGATGAGTATGTGTATTTATATATGTGCGTGATAATGGAAGGTCAGATAGCGAGATAAGCAGGGACTCATTTTTTGGGAGATTTTTCTCATGTATTTCTTATCCGATTTTATGTACTTCTGCTGACACAACAAACCCATTTTTTTTTTGCACTTCTGTGAAGATATGATAGTGGCATAATTTGTTTGGACTCTAGTAGAATGAGACCTGTTGTATTTGACTAATGACACTATGCCACTATCACCAGCTTCCCACACATCTTCCTTCTGTCATTTCTACCATTCCTCTTCAACTTTTCTGTCCTGTTTGCCCCTCCTTATCTTTCCAGGCATGTCACCCACCCGTTTTTATCCCCAGCTTGCTCATCACCAGAATTTAGCTGTGAAATCTTTAATTAAAGTTTTACAACTCATGAGATTTCTCACCCACTCACATTTCCCCTCTGAGGAGTCATTGCATTCTTCTTCCAAGCAGTCTTTTGCACTACCGTTTCCATACGGAGCTCTGGATTGGCAAATTACATATGCTGCCCAGCTGTTTGGAAAGATTGGCGGCCTTCTTATGAACCAGGCGGCTTACAGCTTCTGCTTCTTCCAAGAGGCCTGTCTTCACGTCGTCTTAGCTGCTTAAGTGTTGCCTCCTTCCCATGAAGCGTCCCTGGGGCTGGATCCAACTGCTGGGGAGCTGATATCATCTTGCTAGATCTGAAATTGTGGATGCAACTGCTTTTTGTCTCTGCTTGGGATTTTATGGCTCCTTCGTGTCATTCCCTACAATGGTAGCTGTAATGGGTGGTTTGAAACCATGTAATCCTATTTCCCTCTTACATTCCAGACTGTGGAGGAGGATATCATTGCCGCTCAGACTTGGACAGTTCTACACAATTTCTAACTCAACAGCTGTGCTGTGGATGGAATCATATAGCCGCATAATGTGCAAACACAGTTAGCACCCAACAGAGCCAGAACTATCAAGCTAACTCAGCAAAATAATGTATTCTGACTTGTAGTTAACAACTCGGATGGATTGTAGAGCACGTTTAAAGATTAACTCAAGTTATTCCTCAATAAAAAAAAAATAATTTTTTTAAGAAATTACATATGATCACATGTCCAGCCTAATTCTACTTGATTAATCTCAGTATACTTGTTGTTGAACAGTTTATCTTAAAACAATTACAGTTGACCAAGGGCGGTCGTGGCCTAATGGTTAGAGAGTCGCACTTGTAACCCAAAGGTCGTGGGTTCGAGTCTCAGTACTGGTAGGAGTTGTAGGTGAATGACCAGTGTTCTCTTGCACCTTCACCTTCTATTACTCTGGTGCCCTTGAGCAAGGCTTTGAACCCCCTTTCAATGTACTACTAGCATCGGTAGCTAAACTTTTTGGGCTACTGTTCCATAGTATTACGGTTCCCAGCTTGAACATTTACAAAGACTTTTCCTTAAATGCCCATTCCTTATTTAAATTCACAACTGTACAACACACTGGCTTCTGAAGCAGTTATTTTGGAACTTTTGTTTGTTTTGGACCTTTGCCAGAAATGAAATTTAGAGACGGAACCTTTTGGAACTTTAATTAAATACCACTGTGCCAGACCTTTCCTTCCAACTAATGTCACTTTTCTGAGCCATTTTTGCAATGACCTTTAATAAGCTAGTCCCAAGGTGATTTTTAGTGGATGAATGAAGTCACTTCCACAGGTGTCCTAGCAGTGTAACCGCGGGTGTAATTCATCACAAAATAATGTGATGCTAATCTAAAAAAAAAAAATTCCGCTTGGCTTGATTTTGCAAAAGCATTCATTCAGGCCTTTTAGGTGCTGCTTAAAATAGCTTCATATTTTCATAATTTCCAGATAATAATTGCCTAAAAATTTTGCTCACTAATTAATGGTTGTAAAAAAAGACAAATGCTAATAGCATTTAGTTCTGTTTAAAAATCAAATTTGCCATTGATGGATAGCTTTCAAATGGATTTATTAGAAACACACAATGTCTTATATTTATGAATGCAATGCATTGAACAATAACAGATGCAAATACTGCAGTGTGCTTTTTGGCACATGGTGCATTGTAATGTTGTTAAAAATATTAATTTCTAAAAATATGTTTTATAGAACCATCCAGGGATGAAAATAAAAAATAGAAATAGTGTTATCTCAATGGGAACAGCATACCCAAGGTCAAGGGTTCAGGTAAACATTTAATGCACTGTAATTCACTTTGGATAACAGTGCCTGCCAAATATATTCATGAGAATATGTCTTTGATTTGTTTGTGTTTAAAATAACAGCATAATTCCCTATGAAATCACACCAAATGGAAGTAAAGTTTATGAATGAGAATTACCACTTGATGGATCGTCTCCGACTAGCATTCCCTGCCTCCCTCCATTGCGGCTCTCCACGCAAAACCATCTGGACATTTGCGACAAAACAGTTCTCGGGTTCTGAGACAAGACAAAGCTGAAAGACTCCAGATCTGTGACTTTCTTTCATGGTCAGCTTCTGAGGGATTTGGTTTGGTGCGTTACCAACTGCTTGCACATTATATCACATCTCATTTGGTCTTCATATACGTCAATGCTCACAAATGCTCATACTCCCTCTCTGCATCTCTGAGTGCCTAAGCCTGTGTGTTTGAATTAGGAGATTTACCAGCTGATCCTTTGAAGCTTTTTGATCCTACCAACAGAGGAACACTCGTGTCCCAAGAGAACATGAAAACATTTAACAGCTCCATGGGCATTGAATTACACAAAAGCTATCTAAACAAAGATTATGTGAGATAATGGCACCAATAAGAGTGTAAAAAAGATTGGAAACTGTTAGTTTACTCCAAAAAAGTGTAATACACTTCATACAGGTTTTGCCTGTTCATACATTCTTAGGAAATCAAACCCGTGGCCTTGGCGTTGCTAGTGTCATTCTCTGTTGTTCTAAAGGAAAACCTTACAAAAGAAGACATTTTGCAGAATATGCAGAGTGCTCTTTTCCATGTCTTCCATAAATTGATCTGACAACCTCATCTCATTAGTGTTAAGGTTGGAAAATTACTTTTGCACAGATTTACACTTTTGAAGAGTCGACAGACTCCATTTATTTATTCAGACTATGATTGCATCCTATTAGAGGTTATCAAACTCCTGCATGTCTCCCATAAAAGAGGTGCATGTTTCTGCAAGAGTTTGCCTTGTTCAGAGTGACATGAAACACATAGCGTGTGATCTTCAATCAGTAGTGTATGATGGAGAGTTTTCAAGCTTTTCTCTGTAACAACTTTCAAAGTCTGCAAATGTGTTACTGCAAATGTATTGCTAGTGTTTGAAAATCTGTTCTGAACATAAAAGTCATATATTGCTTTCCAGCCATATGAGTATGTAACATTTACACATACATTGTTGTATGTTTGGATATACACAGAAACATTCAATATGAAACTACTGACAGTATACAAAAGTATTTACATAGACACAGTTTTAGAAGCATAAAAATAATTTATTTTTTAATATTTATATAAATATATTTCTAGATTGTTATTACAATAAATACATACATATTTTCTTTCTACTGTCTAAATAAAAGCTTAAAGTTTTAAAGTTCTTTTAAAAATATATAAAAATAATGATAGTAATGATAGGCTAGTAAATACACAATAATCCTAGTTAAAAAGGTACTGTACTATTAAATGGATATTTTAAAGAATTTATTTCAACATTGCAATGCTTAGGCTTGGGTCAATTGATTGATTCCTTTATAACAAATTGACTATGGCTCCAGAAATCACACAGAAATTCACTAAATAAAACCGTTAAAATGTAAATACAGTATGATGGCGCTGAACATCAATTATTTCCATGAATTCCACATTCTATGAACTTAAAATGACTTAAAGACATTTGCGTGGCTCTTCTTGGTGTTCACATGTAAAATGCTTACATTTTAGATGCTGCCAATATGTTAAACACTTTACATTAAGGTCCTATTAGTTAACATGAATTTATTAATTAACTAACAATGAGCGACACAGTATTTATTAAAGGTGTTATTTCACCCAAAAATGAAAATTAGCCTGTGTTTTACTCACCCTCGAGGCATCCTAGGTGTAGATGACTTTCTTCTTTCAGACGAATCATATCGGAGTTATATTAAAAATTGTCCTGGCTGTTCCAAGCTTTATTATTGTAGTCGGCAGGTGTCCACCAGTCGTAAAATAAAGTGTGCGCATCCATAATAAAATGTGCCTCACACGGCTCCGGGGTATGAATAAAGGCCTCCTGTAGCGAATCCATGCATTTTCATAAGAAAAATATCCATATTTCAAACATAATAAACAGCTTTCTCTCACTGTCATACGCGGAAGTGGTTCAGGCATATGACGTAGGATGTAGGACGTCGCGCCTAGTGATATGCTATGAGCAAAAGAATCAAAGTTTCCTTACTTTAGCAAAGGAAAACCAGTCTTCTCTTGACTTGTATCAAAATCCTCCGACATTTTTCTTGTACTTCTAATTCGTGTTTAGTTAGTTTTGTTCTCTCTCCGCATTCGTCACTAATCACGCAACGTCGACAATGACTACGTCATCCGCGTGAACAGCTTACGCTTACCACAATTAGATGAAGTGAGAGAGATTACGTTTTATTATATTTTATGATTTATTACGTTTATGATTTATTATGCATGGATTCGCTACAGGAGGCCTTTGTTCACCGTGTGAGGCACGTTTTATTATGGATGCGTGCACTTTATTTGCCGTCTTGTGGACTGGTCACAAAGAGACACCAGCTGACTGCAATGCTAACGCTTGGAATAGCCAGGACAGTTTTTAATATAACTCAGACTGGATTTGTCTGAAAGAAGAAAGTCAAATGCACCTGAGTAAAACACAGGCTAATTTTCATTTTTGGGTGAACTAACCCTATTAGTTAATAAATTGTTCAGTTGTTCATTATTAATTCTTGTTATCTCAGTATTTTTTATTGTTAGCTCATGTTAACAAAGGTAGTTAACCAGTGTTACCTTATTGTAAAGTGTTACCATGTAAATAACTTTACATTTCAGACTGAAACCGCATCCGTTTACATTGGTTGTTTGCAAGGAATGGTTTGAGCGCTCGGTGAAATTTCTCCTTATTCCACTTGGGATTGGAAAAACATGTATTCTTGGTCTTCACACAATTTGATTGTGATAGTCATACATGTAGTGTTCTCCATTATTCAGCCTGTCATCTTCCCTATCAAAGCTCCATGTGCTGCTTTTTCCATTTTCAGTGATGTTGCACCCGGCCACAACCGACCCACAGGATTAAAGCTCTGGATTACAAGTCAAAGGGAGCACCTGTACTTTGTCACCTGTTGGAAAGGTATCGTAAAACTTACAGGGGACAAATCTGATTGAAGCTTTCTCACCTCTGGAGACATTTCCCTACCGTCACCTTCAGGTACACACTCGCACACACACAGCTTGGGAAATGTAATGAGGTCTCGGATGAAGCCCTGCGCTCTCTCTCCTTTTCTTTTTCTGTCCTGCTGTTATCGCTCCTGTAGCCCTTGTGGGTTTCGCCGGCGAACAAACCGGTCATGAGTTATTTTTGCGGTTTAGCTTTTCTGCCTGCCAAATTTCCCTCTCAACGTCGCCACAGATGGCGGTGGGAATGGCAGTGGTTAAACTTCGACTTTTCTGTTTTAACCCGCTCAGATTGAACAACATCACTCAAGTTGAAAGTGAGCAAGTGAATGTGAAGAAAACAGATGGCAAACACATTGCCAATTGCGACCGATAGTGGAATAGGAAACCGGCTGCTGATTTCGATACTGTGATTAACACCTATGACAAAATGCGTAGTCTGGACACCCTGAGATACATTGAAATATATGCTTTCTGGTTTGTGTGGGTGCATGGAGGAGAAATAAACTGTTTGTGTGTAATTCTGAGCCCTGAGGGAAGGTACATGCCCACATGCTTTTAAGACGGAGAAAACCAAGACATGGCCTTTGGCAAAACTCTGACTGGTCAAGGGGGGTGAAACTAGACAGATCCTGATTAATTATTTAGCAAAGGAGGTGAAGCATATATGAAGAGGGCATCTAATTTAAATAGTATTACTTTGTTAATTTTCAAATGACGTCAATTTAAAATTAATTTGATGTGTTTTGTGTTTTGCTTATGCAAACATAACCTTAAAGAGTTGCATGTGGTCATTTTCAGAATTATTTTTAGACTCAAGGGGGGATTTGGCCTTGTGAAAAAGAAGTTCATTTAATTGTATTGTAGCACACATTTAAGTAGACTTAAATGTAGTAGGGGGATGTAGTACACCTGAATTTCGTTCATACTACCCATGTTCATACTATGCAGAAAATATATATTTTTAACAGTTTACATTCATCTCGTGTCGAGTCATACTCAATTTGTACTGCTTAAGGAATTTTTATCAAAACCTTATGTTACTACTGGGGTGTATTCCAGAAAGCACGGTTAACTTACCCTCAGCTAAACCTTTAACTTTCGGTTGATTAACCCCAAACCTTGCTTACTTGAGGTATGTGGTTCCAAAAACGCATCGGAGTAAGTTCATTCAACACAGAGTAAGTTCCTGATTAAGACTCAAGACATTCTCAACAGAGCTATGAATCGACAAGTCATTTTGGAAACGGACACTGGCCCTGCATCCCAATGTGCATACTATCCATCCTATCTGCTCTAAATCGTATTGAAAATTACTAATATCGCATAGAATTTAGGATGGATAGTATGCACATTGGGACGCAGGATAAGAAAAAGCACACCACGCTGTTTCTTTCTTCTTCATTTGTTCAGTGGGTGTTTACATGCTTAGTGCATATCGCCACCTAATTGATGGTTGTGCAATCTTTTTTTTTATCTTTAATCCTTGAGAATATGAATTATATTGTTTGTTTGATGCTAATTATATATTAAGTCATATCAGATATGTACTTTTATTATAGAAATACATTATATAAAATGCTGATCCATGTGTGAGATGATAATATAAAATGTAATAAATATATATAATATAATAATTCAAACTTTACCTTGTCATAATGTTTTATAATTTATACAGATAACTGTTATATATGCCAATAAAATAAATATAATAACCATATTAGAATAATATATTACCTTATGTATTACTTATATTAGCACTTTATCATTAACATATCATATGAATATATATAGATATATATATATATATATACAATAGGCTACAGTATATTATATGTTGTAATATTATATAATGTTGTGCACTGTCACGCCCACTGAAGGCTCGTCAGTAGATCTCGCGTGCGCTGATAGAACTAACCCTGGAGCATAACCTGCTCCAGAGCAGGTTATCTTCAGAGAGCAAGTTACTATGGTTACTTACATACCCTGAAAGTAACCTCCGATTTTGGAACCGAAAGCTGAGGTTATTCACTCGCTTATCCTCAAACATGTCACATAACCTGCTTTTTGGAATACCCCCTGGTGTTCCACAGGGCTCAGTCTTGGGCTGTCTTTTATTTTTTATTTATCTTCTATCTTTTGGTATTATTTATAGGATATTTGGGTTTCATTGTGATGGCAATGACACCCAACACCTCCAAACCTACTTCTACTTTTCCTCAGTCCTCCCTCTCTGAGATTAATCCTTGGTTTACATCTGATTTTCTCTAATTTAACAGTAGTAAAACTGAAATTCGTCTTGTCTGAAACACCAGCCTGGCCAAATCTAATTGCTCCTGGGATCACTGACAACTTTCTGATATTTCTGTCTACACAGGGTAAAGTTTGGGTGACATATTTTATAGTATTTTCATTTGAAGCTCATATTAACAGTGTCTCCCTATCTATACATTTTCACATACGTAACTGTTCGATTTCATCCTGCCCTCACAATGAAGAGCACTGCTATCCTACTGAGGGTCTTTTGTTAATGTTGATTGTTTTAATGTGCTTGTAAGGTGTACTTGAGTATAAATAAAATGGAGAATAATAATATTATTTTAAATGCACATATCTTAATTATCTCTTTTCAATGGGAGGACGATGACCATCAGTTCATGTATAATTGAATGGCCATCAACACCCTTCAGCTGAGCTGGGATCTGAAGTCCTGTCTCAAGTTCACATCCAAGACCACCAGTGCGAGCAGGTGGAGGGTCCCAACAGATGGTGACTCTCTTTGTGATTTCACAAGACGAAGCCACCCACATTGACAGTGACATCCTCACCCTTGATCACTTCAGCCCATGAAGGCTGCTGCCACTTTCTTCTATTCAGATGGGCATCTCTCTTCAAAGATGTCTGAAGAAACTCTACCTGGGCTTTGAGAGGCAACATGCTTTTCTGAGTGCTGTTTGGATTCCACACCTCCGTTATTAAAATTAGTTATTTCAGGTTGGACTGCATCAGCAAGGGCTAATTGTGGATGTGTGCTAAATTAAGTACTGTTATTTTAACCCTTCTGGTGGTTTACCAAAGTAATTATCTCAAACAGAGACTCATATACATAAAGTACACTAATGAGCCTCTTGCGCTAGTTTTCAAATAAGCCTGTGCATCATTTGGCCGTGTTAGGTGTGCTAAATATTGTTGTAAATGAAGTGTGGTGTATATTTAGATTTAGCTGTGAAGAGGTTGTAGAAATGATTACAATCATTTTCTTTTAAAATATATGACTATTTTTTTATCTTATTTTATTTTATTATTTATCTAAAAATAAGTTACTTATTCATTCCTTTTTTTTATTTATTAATTCATCCATACAGTACATAATATATATTTTTTTTCGGATTTTGACCTAATATAGTTTGAAAACATTTGATAATTTATTTGGAAATTTTCTCTCAGAAATTGTTAGTAGATTTCACAAATAATTACAAAGAAAGTCATGGTTACATACTGTAACATTTAACTGAAACTGAAACCATCAATATATATATATATATATATATTGTCACAGATCTGCCAGGCTCTGCCACCACCCAATCACAGCGATCACTCTCACCTGCTCCTCATCATGTCCCTCATCACCGCTCCCCATAATGTCACACACCGCCCAGCACTTGATGTCCGTCTCGTTCACACGAAGGAGGACTGCTAAAGCGTCCACAGCCTTAGTAACTGTTAGACTCCGTGTACTTGCCTGCTAATCTACTTACCTGCGTTCTATGCTCCTAGGATCCTTGTTCCGTCTGCTCCAGCGATTCCCGAGTGTCTGCTCCTGGTTTGCAGTGTGTGTCTTATCTGGTTGTCCCGTGTCTGCCGCTATTCCTGCAAAGAAAGAGATTCAAGCTCAACCTCAAGCGTATCAGTCAAGTTTCAGCAAGTTCTTCTCTCACCTGCCATCTCCTTACTGTTGGTCAAATAAACTAACCATTACCATGTCTCTGTCCTGCTTCCGTAACATATATATTATATAATAAAATTCATTAAAACTATGTAGACATATCAAAAAATATAAATTATAAACTATTTATTATAAATAACTTTTTGCGGAAGTCAGCCTACGAATTACTTATTTATAGTTGTCTCAACACATTAAACTGGAATAGATTAGTATTTTAACTTCAAAAAATGACACACTTCACCTTTAATCAAGCTGTATGTCTCTTTGTAAAGCAAAAATTAAAAGATCACACAGATCGAGAGATCACATAATTTTAAAAGCAATGCTGCAGTTCTTTGAGAGTGAGAGAAATCGAATAAAAAGACTAAAGTCAAGCAAGACTACTCTTTGAATTATATTACATCATGTCATGTCTAGATTTCATGATATGCACTTTGACAAAATAAATCAGTTTGCCTCATCTTGTTCCTTTGAGCTCTTCAGTGGGATTAAAGAATAAACTTGAAATTAAACTCTTTTATATAAGATAGAATCATCTTTTATCCACCAAGGGATGCTTGGCCTAATAAAGGTTGTTGACTCATGGACTACCAAACATCTGAGCGTTCATTAATGATTAATTCACACAGTCACATAAAATTATTTAATAAGCTTCATGTACTTTATAGTAATTCTGATCCATCTGTCAAAACCTTAAACATGCTTCATAAATATAAAGGAACACCGAACGAACAAGAAAAAGGGAAATCTTTGATATTAACATAGCAGATTCTAAAATTCATCCTAATGATGTTCAATGTTATGAGTCTCATAAAATTCCTCCAATAAATGAAATTGCTCAGTAATAAATGTTTAATTAGGCTCTGCATAATAAAACAATCACTCCTGTCAATTAATGCATTTGCATGTAAATATTTCACACTTGCCAGAAGCCACTGAACTGCAAAACACAACAACAAAGTTCGTTTTTTGGCTAAATAAAGGGTGTTTGCCCTTCCAAAATTCTAAAGTGTTGTGAGTGGTTGCTATGCGGTTGCTAGAGTGTTCTGGGTGGTTTCTACGATTTTTCTGAAAGAGTTAGTGCATTAGCTGTTAGCGTTTACATCCTTTTTCGCTAGCCTCCCTCTTTGACACTGCTCTCTTGGATTATTGATCTGAAAGTGCATTAATAGTTAATGACTACAGACAGATGGCCTTTTCTCCACGTTGAGCGTGTGATTCAGGCTGGATAACTGTAGAGAGGTCTAAGATCTGCGAGGATGAACATCTGCAAATAGTGAAGCAAATGCAGCCGGTGGGAGGCTTAAGGGACAAAGGAACTAACGCATACATGGAAAGAAATGCGCAAACATATAAATTATGGATAAAACTATATGTATATGTAATGAGGGTGAGAGTTATGATGACATGGTTGAATGTATTTAGATAGTAAGGCTTTTAATAGCTTAAGGCGGGTAACTGGAAGGTTGCTCGTTCGAGACGTGAGCTATGACCCAACACGATGTTCCTGGTTTCACGGGGAAAACGGGACTTAAATAGACTAGATTTGCAAAACATGAAGTATGTTACTGCATATTCATTTCACTGGAGCTGTGTAGTGCAAGAAGTTAATCAATAACTGACACAGTTTCTACTCTCTATTCCAAGTCTTTGAAACCATATGCTAGATTTGTGAGGATCAAACTGAATTGTTTTTTTTTTTTCATTTTCGCCATAGCTCACAAATCATGTTTACTTCTAATATGGATTGTAAAGATGCACTGTTAATCTAATGTTGCCTGCATTTGATGGTAACTTGAGCATTTGGTATATATATATATATATATATATATATATATATATATATATATATATATATATATATATATATATATATCTGTATTTTCTTCACTCGAAAAATATTGTATGACTTCATAACACATGGAATATGTAATTTATCATACTTTCATGATGTTTTTTATTTTATTTTACTTTTGGATATTGAGAGCTCAAGTTCAGGCCTCACCTTTAAAGATCATAAAGATAACTATAACGATAAATATATGAAAGTCCTTACCAATGGACAAAAACATTGTTTATTACAGGCGCGGACTGTAGTTACGTCATCTGCCAATTTAAAGCCCCATTTACACCAAAAACAGTAAATATATAGATATTGTAACTATATTGATAACTATATTAAAGTCTACAACAACGGATGTTAACATTATGTTTATTATAAGCGCTTGCTGTAGTTCTGCCGCTATAAAGCGCTGTTCACACCTAGAATGATAACTAACTATAAAGATAATTATAACGATAACTAATTTAGTCCACCAAAATACAATAATGTTCTGTTTATAAGTGTGCACTTCAGTTCTGTCATCAGCCACTTTAAAGCCCCGTTGACTCCAAGAATGATAACCATTTTAGGGTAAACACCAACGGAAGATAGCATTCTGTTTATTACAAGCTCATACTCCAGTAATATCGTCTATTACTCCTGTTCACAACAAGAATGAAAACTATAAAAATAGTTATAGCAATAATTATATTAGCGTCAACACCAGAAGATGAAAATGTTATGTTTATTATAAGCGTGCACTGCAGTTCTGTTGTCTGCCACTTTAAAAGCTCTATTCACACCTAGAACCATAACTATAATGATGACTGTAATGATGATAACGTTTTATTAACATCCACACCAACAGATGATGGCATTCTGTTTGTAAGTGCATACTGCAGTTATGTCAAGATTGCCTATGATAACTAAAACTGTAACAATAATTATATCACAGCATCCACACCAATTGACAAAAATGCTATGTTAATTATTAGCATGTCGTCTGTTGCTTTAAAGCTCCATTTACGACAAAAATAACTATAACGATAAATGTAGTAATAACTGTTATGATAACTATTTTAGCTTTCACACCATCAGACATTAACATTATGTTTATTGTGTATAAGCATGTCATCGTCTGCTGCTTTAAAGCTCTGTTCACACCAAGAATGATAACTAAAAAATGAACTATGATAACTGTATTAATGTACACTTCGACGGATGATAACGTCTTAGGTTAACCCCAGTTCCTCGAAGGAACGAGACGCTGCGTCAGGAGATGCTTTGGGGAACGCCTACAGCGTAACCGGCTCTGAATACCAATGAAATCTGTCCAATAGATGGGAGGGACGTCACGGGCGAGGTGACGTAATGACCAGCTGGTATAAAAGTACCCTGAAGCGGCGCACCGGCAGGGAACGACCGAACTAGCTGCTCTAGAGATCCCAGAAGGGGTGGCGAGCATCTCAGCTCCGCTACGGTACTGGGCGGAAGAGACTGAGATGTGCGCTCGCTGGAGACCGCTGCGCCCTGAAGCACCACAGGTGGCAGGATTGACAGAATGATCTCCAGAGGGCACTGGGGGGCGACGATCGCTGTGTGCTGCAACAATCGTCCCTCTACCCTAGCGGGGGCTACCCTCATAAGCCCTGGTCCACCACCATCAGGGCTTCTTGGTCGAAGACCTCTTTGCCTGAAGCAAGGTCCGCAGATCCCGCTTAGGCTGAGAGGTCTTCGGCCACGCACCCTTCTTTCCACCCCGCTTACGAGGAGGCGCACGGGTGGCCACGCTCTCCTTCTACGTCTCCCTATGTGAGGAGCCAGCACGCGGCAGGTGCTGCTCTCGCCCAGCAGCCCCGAGAACTAGAGAGCGGCGAGGGAGAAACCGCTGGAACGCCGCCGCCTATCTCCCGGCTTCCTGGTGCCTGCTGACAACAGAGTCAACAGCATCACCAAAAAGGCCAGAAGGCAACAGCGGGGCGTCCAGGGGGAAGACCCTGTCGCGGTCTTTAATATCCGACAGGATCAACCACAGGTGCCTCTCCGCCGACAAATCAGCGGTTCTGTGGAGTTCACAAATGTCCTCTGGACAAATTCCCTCGCCCTCATCCAACTCTTTGAGCAGGTCCGCCTGGTATGCCTGCAACACCGCCATGGTGTGCAGACATGAACCAGCCGGACCTGGTGGCGCGTACCCCTTGCCCACCAGCGCTGACGATGTGCACAGCAGCTTGGTGGGCAAGGTCGGAGCCTTCAGAGACAAGTGTCTGTTCCAGACGCGGCATCGTCCCATAACCATGCTCCCTCGTCCCCATCACATTACCGCAATAACCAGATGAGGGGGCGAAGAGGTGGAAAAGGGGTTTCCCCCGCGACAACTCAGTGTGGAGGTCGGGGAAAAAAGGCAAGCTCCGATGTGGAGGTGAGGTCTGGAACCGCAGGAAACGCTCATCCAATTTGCCTCTCCGCGGTTCAACCGAACACTCGGCCGGCCAGTCGAGACTCAACTTGGCTACAGCACGAGTGATCACCTCCACAAGCTCCTCATACTGGGGTGAAAGAGGGGGTGCGACATGTTTGGCGCCTCCCACGTCAACCTCCTCAGAGGAAGACAAGAGAAGTGCCGCGGCCGCTGCCAGAGGGGAAGTAACCGCCAGGCGTGCTTCCGAACTCGGGGAGCGGTCGTGGGATCCGGCAGGTGAGGATGGAGATAGAGACTCGCTCGTCTCCGATCCCTCTGCCAGATCCCGTTGCGAACCCCACAAGCGCCGTCTCCGCTCCGCCTCAGCAGAAGCGGGGCCAGTGCCGCGGGGAACGCGAATGAAAGAGCCCTCTCCAGAGAAGAGGGCCTTTCGGGAGCAAAGCACATGCAGAGGAAAACCCACGCAGTGCGGGCAATCAGCCCCCTCGAGGGCTGCCTCCGCGTGCCTCGCTCCCAAGCAATGCACACACAACGTTTGTACGGAGGAACACACAGCCTGTATTGCGCCTCACTCCGATGCTTAGCTTTGCAAAGCTTCTTTGACATAATGCAAAACAGACAGAGAACAGTAAATAAGACTTACAAGACACAGAGCGCTTAGCTGAATGACAGAAAGCTGGTTTCTTTGTGCACAAAAAGTATTCTCATAGCTTTGCAAAATTGACGTTCATCCACTGATGTCACATGTACTGTTTTACTGATGTCCTTACTATGTTTCTGGACCTGGGAACATTACAGTTGTGTTGCTGTCTATGCAGGGTCAGAGAGCTCTCACATTTCATCAACAATATCTTAATTTGTGTTCCGAAGATGAACAAAGGTCTTACGGGTTTGTAACGACATGAGGGCGAGTAATTAATGACAGATTTTTCATTTTAGGGTGAACTATCCCTTTAAAGCTCCGTTCACACAAAAAGCTATAACTAAATGTAAAGACTATAATGATAACCATAATATAAATTACATTAGTGTCCATGCCACTGGGCAGTAACATTCTGCTTATTATGCGTGTGCTTGTGGTTATTATGCTTATGCTTATTATGAAGCACATGCTTCAGTTTTGTTGTCTGCCACTTTAAATGCTCTAGCCAGGTGGATTCTGATTGGCTGTCGATGTTTTTATCTATTATCTATTTTGCTATTCTTATAGACCTTATGCACCAGAGAAAGAAGTGCACAGCCATATTTAAAATTTTGTATTTGAGCTGCAGTTTTTGTGGTAGCTCTATAGCATTGCTGTCGAAGAGTAATTGGCTGGTGAAGTAGATTTATTTATTGTAAAAGGGATAGTTCACCCAAAAATGAAAATTCTGTCATTAATTACTCATTCCCATGTCATTTCAAACCTGTAAATCCATCATTTAATCTCGGAACACAAATTAAGATATTTTAGATGAAATCCGAGAGCTTTCCGGCCCTGCAAAGACAGCAACACAACAATCACGTTTGAGGCCCAGAAAGGTAGAAAGGACATTGTTAAAACAGTCCATGCAACATCAGTGGTTCAACCATAATGTTAAGAAGCTACGAGAATACTTTTTGTGTGCAAAGAAAACAAAACTAACAACTTCATTCATCAATTTCTTCTCTTCCGTGTTCAGTCTTCAACGAACAATCACATCGTATTACGACTTTATACTTGTTGTTGTATCATTTATAATTACTGTCCTTGGTGTCAACAGAAAACAAATCCGAATCAGAAAATGTCTAAGTTTAATTTTTAATTGACAATTAAAATTTGTTTTTGTTGTGTTTGTTGGTCACACCAAACCACATCACTTTTAATGCTGCTAGCGGACATTTTACCAGTCATTTTTTTTTTTAAATTTCATTGAGAATGTTTTTCAAATGTTGCGCACATTTTTCGAATTAGATTAGATTGGTAAGTGAAACAAAAGTCACTCTCTGAATGTATAAGCATCAGATAAATGACTTCTGGCTTACAAATGCTGTAATCAAACTTAATTTATCCAGGAGCCAATGCGTAACTAGACAATGAGAAAGACCAAATCACAATCCCTCAATTCACCCTATACATAGATATATACATTAATCTTAGTTAGCCATTTTCCTCTAAAGTGGCTATTAATACTCCTTTGAGGGACTGGAATGATCCAGTAAAGATGAATCAATTCGCGACGTAAATGTGGCGCTTCCTCTCAGTTGCAATTGGGCCGCTGGAACACCCACACACTATTTTCCAGCCTAAAACCCCTACCAAAAAGCACAAATCTCCATACAAGGCCAACTAAATGAATAGCACAAGAGGATTAGGGAGGTTTTCAGTGAAAGTCACTGGTCGGCTTATTGTGGCTTTTGGATGAGCGGCTGATATTTCTTCTCTGTTCACCCGCTTTTTAGGGGTCGTGAACTATCATTCATTTGTGTCCCAGCACAAACTCCTTTCTTTTAAGAGTCTGACTTCATTTCCTGTGGCTTTTCAGGGTCAGCGGTTTTGTTCTCCTTGTGGATCACTTGCTCTATTAAAAGCGAAGCAACAGAAGCTGATTAGGTGGACCTTAATTACTCCACTGGTACCCTATTACTCTACCACTGACTGTTTTCACTCATCCCTGTATTTTCATCTATCGAATCTCTTTTCCTCCAAAATGAGCTTCGCTCTCAACTGTTCGGTGTGCTGTTTGCTATAGTGTCATGTTGATGTGAAGACTGAAAGCTGGGAATCTGTAGACTAGCGAATCTGTTAAACCTGAATGTGAGTATGCATAATAAAAGATGCAAGCTAAAGCAGCTTTATGTCATCCAGGTGCGGATGGTTATTTGTTGAGCTCATTCAAGCTTTGGTTGACCTGCTCCACTTTCTTTTTTTTGTCTTTCTTTCTTAAAGTTTTTAGTCTACTTATACATAGTATACATTGACTTGGACACACATCTTCCATTATGATTCTGAATTCAAATTAATAAAATATGTCAGGGTGATCACCCTGAGGAGAAAACAAACAAACAAAAAAAAACATTAAAAGGGTGACAATCTTGAAAGAACAAAAATGAAGTACTTTCATTACTTAAAATAAAATAAACAATTACCCAAATCAAATAATATACAACATATAAATATATAAAATCGACGTCTGGTTAGTTGCATTTCTCATTATCATTGTTAAAAACTTTTTGTACTAAAATATCTAAAACTGAAATAAAAACTATATAGGCATTTATAGGCAATTACAATTACTAAACTAAAATTAAAGTGAAAATTAAAAAACAAAAAGAGCTATAATAGTATCTCAATGATACTAAAAAACATATTAAAATTATTTAATCAGTGTTTATTAATGTTCCAAGCATAACCAACTTAATAACTAACTGAATGATTTTAAATACCTTAAAACATTTTCTTTTTACCTTAAATTAATTAAAACCATTGTAAAATTTATTTTAACTTTTTTTTTTTAACAGTACATCAGTTTTCATAAAACCTATATACCTAACCTAAAACCTAAAAAATATAAAAAAGTTTATATTTAACAAAAATGAAAGAAAAACTGAAAATATATATTTAAATAATTAACGAATAGAAAACTACAACTAATAATAGTACAGTAAAATAACTTTCCTATTTATATCCACCACTTCACTACTTATAGGTTTCATAATTAAATAAATACAGAAATGCCTAAAAAAAAACATTTTACCTTGAATTAATTGAAATAAAATTGGTGAATAATGTTTTACATACTCTTTTAATACTTTTTTTTGGTATAAATGAAATTTAACAAAAATGAAAATAAAATTGAAAATATAAAAATAAAAGATATTTCAAAATATTAATAAAAACTAAATGAAACTAAATTAAAACTCTTATTTATATCCAATGGATGAATGAATGAATGAATGAACACCTTCAAATATATATTTAAAAGGTAAAGGAAAATATTTTACATTACTTCTTACTTAAGCTACAATTTTTTAATTCATTTAAACTTTTCTTTAAAATGGTAAAAAAGTTTTTAAAAACCATATGAGCAAATAGCATCAAATTGTAAGCCATATATTATAGATCTGTTCATAACTTTAAATTTCCATGACTTCTCTAGATCTGATAGTCACTCTTTAAAATTAAAAGTCACGAAAGTGAGCACGAAAAACCTTGAGCTACTTTTTCTTTCTCCACACACCTTTTCCGTTTATTTACGCTGATATTTAAATCGATGTTTACCTTCTGGTGCACATAAAACATCCACATAGTTAAACCATCTCCCGTCTCAGATGAATATAAATAGTTTTCTTTGCTTCAAACATCTAAATTATCCTCAGAACAAGCACACAGTGACATTTTATTTGCAGTTGAATTCAATCTTTAAAACATCAAAAGTCCTCTCAACCTCTGACAATAATAGTTATTTGCACAGGAAAAAAAAACTACTGTCAGTCAGCGCAATTATATCAACCTGCATTTGTAGCTGATTATTTCGACTTAATTAAGTTGTTGTTAAAGCCAAATGTCAGTATGAAGCTAAAAATGTCAGTGACCTTAAAAACCTAGACCCGGCTCTTATAGTGTCTAATTAAAAGCAGCTTGTTTATGGCAATTGGCATGAAGTCCGGCTCTTGTCCTCAGCTGACTGTCATTTCTGAAGGAAGTTACTGTTAAGCACTGATCAAAGTCCACACTAGTGCTACTCCTAATAAGTCCGGGTAGCCGTTTGATTTGGGACTGCTGGACTTAGCCTGGCTCAAGAGGCCAAGTTTCGCTTGAAGCTAACTTTAGCTACACCATCTCAGTGTATTATCTTGTGGTGCTTCCAAACATCTCTGAACTTCTTTTCTGGAAAAACCAGGTCATACTTGTTTGCTGTCACTTCTGGGATCCCACCAGATTAACCAAGGTGGTCTACCAGTGCTGACCAGCTAGTAGTCCAGCGATAAACCAAAACCAGCTTAAACCTGCTCTTTTTAAATTCTGAATCACTTCAATATTTACACTTACCTTTCAAATATTTGGGGTCAGAATGTTTTTTTATTTATTTATATTTTTTTTTTTACTGTTTTTTAATTACATCTCTTATGCAGGTAAAATGATGGCAAAACAAAATAAAATCAATCAATCAATCAGTAATAATACATTTAAAATTATGACCATTTCCATTTTTTACTCAGTACTTGTAATGTCATTACAGTGAATTTTACTGCATTCTTAAAAATAAACAAATAAATAAAAAAAGAAAAGTCCTTGAAAATACCACCATGTACCATATTGAAATTATTTATTTTTTTTTACCCATATTTTGAACATATATTTTATTGAAGGAAATCTAAAGGTAAACTTTGAAGGAAGGATTTCTTTTTTTTTTTTTGCAAGGATATTATCCTTTTTTTCATACAGTACTAGTCTTACAGTAGTACTAATATAATCAGTATAATAAAAAAAATAAATGTAATCAGTATAAATTAAGCAAAAGTATGAATACTTAACAATATCCACATAAAATATTTAATTTCTTAAAGTTTTCATAAATGCGTTGTGTGTTTTTGTCATTTTTAAAATTGTCTATATAGTTTTTATTGACCTCTTAAATGTCACTCCATTTGAAATAAATACTTGGTCTCCTTTTAAAGAACACAATAAGCAGATTATTGCTGAAGTGAACGCTTTTCAAAAACTGTAAGTGTAAAAAAAGTAACAGACGTTTACTGTAATGAAAATGTAGTGTACTCAAAATATTTATAAAAATACATATTTTTACAATTATAGAGATTTAATTTGAATAAAATCAAAGCCATGTGTCTAACTAAGTTATGTTCCAAATTTGAAGTTGATATTACAAAAATTTAGGTTCCTGTGAAATTTTATTTAGACTTATAAACAAAAAAAATAGCCACCGGGTGATACCCAAACTCCATTTTTTGTTTTGTTGTGCTTTGCTTTTGATGCAATTGTCTGGCACAAATTCACATTTCTGTGACAATATTATTTCTATCACAAAATAACAACCGAATTTTGGAGTGACATGAGACCATATTTTTATCAGAATTGTGAATAGAAGCAGAGCAGACCTCAGTGAATCTCTTTCATGCCACACCACAACACTCTCATTTCCTACAAGCACAAAATCACAATGTGCTGCTCACCTAATGCCTCAAATTACCCTTCCATTCTATTTGGACACATGTGCGCCCTGAATACGCCACCCTCCCGTCCAATTTATTTATCCCAAATCAACTACTGTTATTGTCATGCTTACAAAACAAGGTCTCTGTTACCTAGCAACATCTGTCTCAAAGGGACAACATTGTGGGAATTGTGTCCGGCTGCATTCTCCGGCTTCATTTATTGAGACATCTGTCCATTGGCCCCTTTCCTCAAGTCCCTGCAGACTGAATGTTTTTGCTTGCACCTTTGACTTTCCAAATTGACGACAGAAATCCACGGCGACCTACGTACATTTCGAAATATTACAAAACTGACCTCGCAGTGGGTTCAAGATCCATGTTGCTCTTTTCTGTGCTGTGCTCTGGGAACCGGACGTGACTTTGTCCTTTCTGGATTGTTTAATCATAAAGAAAACTCTCTCTGAAGGATTTGGTGAATTAAATGACTTTTTCCCACATTAATTATTCATTGCCCTTCTGAAAAAGTAGTAGACTTTATAAAACTTAAAAAAAGAGTACTTAATGCACGTTAAAATAATATATTAAAAGATATAATTCACCCATCGTCATTTAATGTTTTAAACCTGTACGACTACAAGTTTATTTAGTCTGTTGAGCACAAAAGAAGATATTTTGAAGAATGTTGGAAACTGAACAGTTGACTTCCATAATATGGAGAAAAACATACTATGGACGTCAGTGGCTACTGTCAACTGTTTGATTCCCAACATTCTTTAAAATATTGCCTTTTGTGTTAACTACTTATTTTCAGCTTATCGTCTTAAGTCGTCTTTTATTTATATATTATCTGCAAGTACAGTTTTTTTTTTAATATATTTTTAAGATTTGAAGTGCACTACAAGTGCAATTTCAATACAATTAAGGACTTGTTCATTTTCAGGTAGCTTTTTTACTCAATGTAAAGTGGCATTTTGAAATTTAATAGAGGTATTTAAACTATTTTAGTTTAAACTACTTAAAAGTGACGTACATCATTTTTTCAATGTTAAAATACTTTGATGATTCACACAACATAGCAACACTGACCCAACCAATGGCGTGAAAATGTTGTAATCTTCAGCTATGCATTTTTAATGCATTTGTTTTTAATAGTGAGGGCTGGCTAAACTGATCAGAAGAATCTGCACAATTCCCCTGGCTGTATGGTGACTAAACAGCTTTCATATCATCATTGTCTGCCATATACTAATGACCAATTATGATGCAATAATCCACAGCTAATGAGGGGCAATGTCAAATGGTTTATACATGCAAATGGAAGGGTGTATAGCTTTAGAAACATACATGTTGTAATCTTCTTGCATTATTTTACGCATGCATTTACATATGCAACACTTGTTTCTGCCTCTTCTTTGCCATGTTTGAACCAGACATTTAATACTCTTTCAGAAGATGAGTAATAGCGCCTCCTACCGCACACCAGTGAAAACACAAAGTCGGAAAATTCTATCAATGGAGGGAAAGTGCTATCTCATAAATGACGGAAAATTTTGTCAAAGTAGAATTACACCCCTTCTGGTCAGCTCTCATTACCCTCCAGCAGTCATAAATCTGTTGACCTTCTTTGTCTGACATCCCCACCTAAACTACTATTTGAACTTAATTTGAATATTAATCTTTGAGTTTTGGGAAGGGGTGGAGGACAACATCGATAATATCGATCCCTTTTTTTTTTTCCTCCTCTTCTTCTTCATCATCTTTTTTGTTTGGCCTCCGGTCCCCAGTAGGCTATGACATCCAGGTCTGTATCTGGTGTGGTGGAGTTGCAATACGGGTGCGTGGCTGTGAGGTGGGGCTTGTGTCTCCCCGCCATCTCCCTGAGCTATCGCTTATCACTTATATATATACAGGGTAAGTGTGCGGTGTGGGTGGGCTGGGTCTCTGGCCTAGGCTGCACCATACGTCTCACTGTTTTAATGCATCACAAAGTAGCTGAGACATATACATGACAAAAAAATGAAAATAAAATAATTTACATACAGGGCAAGTGGGCCGTGTGGGTGGGCCAGGTCCCTGACCTGGGCTGCACTACATGTCTCACTTATTTAATGCATCACAAACTAGCTGAGACATATACACATATACATATTAAAAACATAAATAAATAAATAAATATATAAGTGTGGCATGTAGGCAGTGGCCGGGGATGGCTGATGTTTGGGGAGAGGGGAGATGGGACATGGGGGCAGGGTTGCTTTGGACCCTGTTGCCCAGCAGCATCTTTCCCTGGCCCGTGACATGGGCTGGGGCATTAAGTTCTGATATGTCGTAGCCATGGGGGGATCGGAGGCACCCCCCCCCCCCCTTCATTGTCCTCCACCCTCTCCCAGTTTTGATGAAATCATTATTATTATTATTATTATTATCATTAATTCTACAGAACTACAGCTTTGCATAAACACCCTACGTATCAAACTGATCAAGATCTCGATCTCAGTAAAGATCACTGGGAGGTTTTATAAGATCTATTGACGTCTGAACATCTATTGACGCCACTTTTGACCTTCATTTTTCATTGATGACTCATTTTGTACACCACTGATCACATCACATGCCACAATGTGCGTCTCCTGGCAAACTACAGTGTAGAAAAGAATCTGTGATGTGTTGTCCAGGTTACTGAACTGTAAATCTTCAGTAAATAGCACTAGCTGAATATCGATGTTGTGTGCACAATCGAAAATATGTCATTTAGTTCCTCCAAGTGTGTTTTTCATTTCACAGTTCTGATTTACCTGAAATGTCAGCTGCTCCATTGATTCATCGTTGATTAGCTGCACAGCTGCTACGGCTTTCTTCAGACGTTATTGAATGTTGGGATCCACCTGGGAGTTTTTGGGGTATGTCGAGTGAGAGTTCTTGGCCCCGTGACTCACTTCAATCATTGAAACTCAGTGCAAGAGAGTTAAAAGACGTTCCTCAAGGGTCCAATGGATGATGATAGCACTGTCCTTGATTTGCGCTAACGTGTTAATGGTTTGATTAAAACAGAAAACAATATTCTCAACCATAACAATGTCCTAATGTATTCTCTGTGTCTAATGACTTTTCGTAATGGACAATTTGCTTCCTTAATTTAGCCAGGGAGTCCCAGACGCGGGGGAAGTGAAAGAGAGAGAGAATGGAGGGAGGTTAGGAAAGAAAACATTGTCTAATGAAAAAGGCCAAAAAGTTAACTTACCCATAACAGCGACAGTCCTGCTTTTGCTATATGATTAAACCTCTTTAAAGTCAAAATGTTTAATTTACACTTCAGATTACATAGCTAGGTGGTTGCTAGGGTGTTGCTATGCAGTTACCAAGGTGCTGTGAGTGGTTGCTAGGGTGTTGCTAGGTGGAGGCTGAGCTGTTTTGAGCATTTTTGAGGAATGTTGCTATGGTGTTCTGAGTGGATACTAGGGCACGAGTGTTTCAGCATGTTCAGAGCAATATCAGATATTGTTAGGTGGCTGCTAAGGTTTTCTGAGTGGTTCAGCGCATTGGTTGCTAGGCTGTTGCTAAGTAGATGCTAAGGTGTTCTGAATGTTTTTGCAATATGTTGCTATGGTGTTCTGAGTGGATACTAGGGCACGAGTGTTTCAGCATGTTCAGAGCAATATCAGATATTGTTAGGTGGCTGCTAAGGTTTTCTGAGTGTTTCAGCGCATTGGTTGCTAGGCTGTTGCTAAGTAGATGCTAAGGTGTTCTGAATGTTTTTGCAATATGTTGCTATGGTGTTCTGAGTGGTTACTAGGGCACGAGTGTTTCAGCATGTTCAGAGCAATATCAGATATTGTTAGGTGGCTGCTAAGGTTTTCTGAGTGTTTCAGCGCATTGGTTGCTAGGCTGTTGCTAAGTAGATGCTAAGGTGTTCTGAATGTTTTTGCAATATGTTGCTATGGTGTTCTGAGTGGATACTAGGGCACGAGTGTTTCAGCATGTTCAGAGCAATATCAGATATTGTTAGGTGGCTGCTAAGGTTTTCTGAGTGTTTCAGCGCATTGGTTGCTAGGCTGTTGCTAAGTAGATGCTAAGGTGTTCTGAATTTTTTTGCAATATGTTGCTATGGTGTTCTGAGTGGATACTAGGGCACGAGTGTTTCAGCATGTTCAGAGCAATATCAGATATTGTTAGGTGGCTGCTAAGGTTTTCTGAGTGTTTCAGCGCATTGGTTGCTAGGCTGTTGCTAAGTAGATGCTAAGGTGTTCTGAATGTTTTTGCAATATGTTGCTATGGTGTTCTGAGTGGTTACTAGGGCACGAGTGTTTCAGCATGTTCAGAGCAATATCAGATATTGTTAGGTGGCTGCTAAGGTTTTCTGAGTGTTTCAGCGCATTGGTTGCTAGGCTGTTGCTAAGTAGATGCTAAGGTGTTCTGAATGTTTTTGCAATATGTTGCTATGGTGTTCTGAGTGGTTACTAGGGCACGAGTGTTTCAGCATGTTCAGAGCAATATCAGATATTGTTAGGTGGCTGCTAAGGTTTTCTGAGTGTTTCAGCGCATTGGTTGCTAGGCTGTTGCTAAGTAGATGCTAAGATGTTCTGAATGTTTTTGCAATATGTTGCTATGGTGTTCTGAGTGGTTACTAGGGCACGAGTGTTTCAGCATGTTCAGAGCAATATCAGATATTGTTAGGTGGCTGCTAAGGTTTTCTGAGTGTTTCAGCGCATTAGTTGCTAGGGTGTTGCTAGATGATTGCTAAGGTTACCTGAATGTTTTCTGAGTGTTTAGTAGGGTGTTGCTAGGTGACTGGTTAGGTGTTATGAGTGTTTTAATTAATGGTTGCTAGAATATTGCTAGATTGATAGAGTATTGTGTTTTTGCAGTTCATTGTCAAGGTGTTCAGAATGGTTACTAGGGTGTTGCTAGGTGACGGCAAAGGTGTTTTGAGTGCTTTAATGCATTGCTATGGTGTTCTAAGTAGTTATTAGGGTGTTGCTAGAATATTTTGGGTGGTAGCTACAGTAATTGGTCCAAATTTGTATAGTATATAGTATATTAGTAAACAAATTAACTAATTAATCACACTTTTTTTTCTGAAATTAATCGCGACCATTTTTTTTACATTAAAGTTTTTAAATATACTTTTATATTGCAATAATTTCAATAATTTCTGATGTAGAAACAAAATAAAGAAAGTATGTTTTTAATATTTGTTTAATTCCATCTTTTTTTATGACAAGGTGAGTATCACTGATACCAATACTACTGATGTGTCTATAAAATAGTTTTTTCCCTTATATTTAACCATTAACTATAGCCATTAAACATTACAGTATAATTATCAGTACTGATTAATACTGACTATTAATTTTAACATTTATTAGACTAAAACAATCTTCACATAAACCCATTATAATAAATGTCATATTTAACTATGCTCTTCAGCAAGTAGAAAATACACATAAATTGAATAAAGTTAACAAACACTAAATTCTAAATTTAATATAGATGAATCCTTAAAGCTACAAAATGTATTGATTTCCTCCTTTTTATTCATTGATGAACAGACATCACAGCAGCTGGGTTATTAGGTTATTTGGCTGCTGTTACTTTAAGAGCTGCTGCTGCTGAACATGATGCAGATTTGACACAAAGCTCCTCGTCACCTGTTCCATTTCCGCACTCGTTTGACTTGTGCCTGGCACTGAGGGGAAGTGGAGTGCACGTCTGAAAGGATTCCAAGGGCCTGACAAGGGAGAGAGGGCCTGGAATGCCATTTCTAACGCGGCGTTAAATATTTTTAACACCGTTAAACTGGAAAAATTAACTGCCTGCATAAAAGCACTCATTTTGGCAACACTAATACACACACATACAGTATATATATCATACATGGATTATATGCATGGCTTTAATTAAGCATGTTTTACTGCAGAAATATACAATGCTCAAGTTGAATTAAATTAAATAAAATAAAACAAGGGTTGGGGGATTCAGTCAGGAATATGTCTTCCCGGTTGAATCCATTCTCATATAAAACGAGTTCAGCTGCAGTTTTATGTAATTAAAATCTATTTTTGTTGGTGGCACTAGAATGCAGGCGTCACTCCACGAGAGCTGTTCTGAAGTACTTGCTTCAGCTTAAGCAGAATTTATGGCTACTCTTCAATGTCATCTTCTAAAATACACTTCATTCCTTTGTGTTTTCCTCTGAGAAGATGTCCGACCCTATGGAATTGCTCATAAAATGGAAGAGCTCTAAAATAAAGTGTGAAATAACATGTGGTGGTGCATTTAAAACACAGCATTAGATACAGAGAAGCTCTTCAACACTGACAGTTATTATGGGGGATATTTTGCCCCATAATATTTATTGATATTTATTGTATTATACTTACATCCTTTAATCTTTTGAAGATATTTTAATTTCTGAGATTTATTTATTTACAGTAGGTTAATAAATAGCAATGTTTTCCTACATATAAACACTAAATCATTTAAATTCATCTATAATGCTATGCGGAGACTTAGTTTTGAGTGTTGAGAAAAGCAGTGCAGTCAAATAGATAACTGACAGTAAAAGAAGTGGTTTACTGAAATTAAAAAACATACTTTTACAGAATTAAAAAAAATAATAAAATACAATGTGTACAATGTTTAACCAAAACCTTCCCTGTTCAACATACTGAAGATCTGCTACTGTAGGCAGTACATAATTTGTATGCCCATATATATTATGAAATGCACTTACAGCCTTTTAATGCAGCACAATGTGCTACATGCTTGAAAGTTGAGTATTGATTCTCTGGCAGAGCTGAAAAAAGAACAAAATGAGCAGTAGATTCTGTGATTTACAATGACTACATTTAAGCTGGTTTTGATACTATTTAGCTTACGTGTATGCGGCACGGATCTTTACCTTGGAGGCTCATTCAAAGCAAGCCAAAAAAAAACAAAAAAAAAAAACAAGCAAAAGTTGAAGTTACCTTACTGATTATTTTTCTTTTTAAAATAACCTCAGAAAATGTCTGACATTTATTGCTCTAGCAATTCCATAGCAACCACTTAGCAACCGTTTGCAACACTCACTTTTTTCATAACATGTAGCTATTTATATCATTCTAAAAAATATTGTGTAGTTCAAACAAAAAAAATCAACGCAACAGTTTGCATAAATATATTTGAGTTATGACAACTTCTAATTACGGAAGTTCTAAGCGGCCATGCATTATTATAATTTTTCTGTCTTGTTTTCTCGTGATCACGACTTAATTTTCTCGTGATCTCGACATAACGAAAGTTGTTTTGTCGTTATCACGACTTAATTTTCTCGTGATCTCGACATAACGAAAGTTGTTTTGTCGTTATCACGACTTAATTTTCTCGTGATCTCGACATAACTAAGTTTTTTTGTCGTTATCTCGACTTAATTTTCTCGTGATCTCGACATAACGAAAGTTGTTTTGTCGTTATCTCGACTTAATTTTCTCGTGATCTCGACATAACGAAAGTTGTTTTGTCGTTATCTCGACTTAATTTTCTCTGTGTATTCGGCATGAGAAAATGCTATAGAAGCAGCATCATCGCAGCATCATGGATGATCGGATTCGCTTTTACTTTGATTAGGGACTCACTCAAACTGAAATAATAAACATAAAAATATGGTATAAGTACCATCCCAAATATTGAAGGTGTTGTGTGTGTGACCGACTACATTGATCCATGATAGAATACTTGTCATGCATATTCATACTCGGACATTTTAGCTCTGTGTCTGTCAGTGATTGACAACTTACACATAAGTGTTGGACACTTGAGAAGGAGGCTGTCGGGTCTGCAACTGCGACCCTGATTTTCTCACGATAGCTACAATTACATCGTGAGAAAACGGTTTTTAGGTTGAGATCAACAACTTTCGTTATGTCCAGATAACCACAAAACAACTTTCGTTATGTCGAGATCACGAGAAAATTAAGTCGTGATAACGACAAAACAACTCGTTATGTCGAGATCACGATAAAATTAAGTCGTGATAACGACAAAACAACTCGTTAGGTCGTGATCACGAGAAAATTAAGTCGTGATAACGACAAAACAACTCGTTAAACTCGAAACTCGAAAACAAGACAGAAAAATTATAATAATGCATGGCCGCTTAGAACTTCCATATCTAATAACATTACGTTCAGCCAAACTCAAACTATATTGAGTTAGACAAATTACCTTTTACTCTTTAGACAGAGGTATTTTTAAGTAGCATAAACTCAATTTTATTAAGTTGAGTACTTGAAAAAATTAAGTTGTTCCAACTTTGTTTTTTACATAAATGGTAAAATAAATTCAGTGTTATGTACTTAATTACCATAATTATAAATGCAAGTTTTCAAGTTCACAACCTATAAAAAATTAAGTTGCTTTAATTGTTTAGTTTTTTTTTTTTCTTTTTTTTTTCTTAGTTGCTTGTAAGAAATGAATTCATTCAACAACAATTTTGTTAGTTAACTTCTTATTTACTTTGAACTGCAGTTTCAAAAATTGAGTTTCAAAATTTTGCACTTTGCACAGTTTACAAAACAAAAAATGTGTGCTCCCCACAAATTATAAACAAACTACAGATTTGCCTTTAAAACATTTGTATGCATACTCAGCTATGCAATCACAATGAATAAATTCCAACACAAAACCAGTGTCAAACATTCTGTAAAACTTTAAATTTTAAAACCATTTCTTAACAGTAAACCCCATTTTTAAAACATCTAAGATTGCTACTGTCACAAACAAGCATATATAAATGCTACTGACATTCATATATTAACCTCAGTTTTTCAAGCAGTATGAAATATAACACAAAGATCAGCCTTTACAGTAGACTTCAAATTACAAAAAAAAAAACAAAGTGAACAAAATTTCCTCTGAAACAAGTAGAGATTTCAGAAAATACTGTTCTTCAGACACATTACTTTTGCACTGGGTTTCAGTCCATCAAGTTCAAGAAACAGCTTCTGAAACACTTCACAGGTATATTTAAGTTCCTTGGGGTAACTCCGATTCAGAGCATATATTATGCCCATCAGCAGAGCACAGCACCTTGAGATATCCATTCATTCAGGATTGTGATGCCCTCATCCACAATAGTTGCCGTCTTGTGGTCAAATCCTGAAGTAGGTTGATCACCGATGATGGCAATTGTCATCACTTGGCTTTCAATGTCTGCCTCAAACTCTTGTGTGTTCTTGTAAAGCAAGAGAAAATATTGATAACATGTTAGAGCTAATGAATTGGATGATTATTGCTGATTTTTTAAGTTAATCTTACTTAATTCAGTTAATCACTGGAAACTTTGTTTTATTTTAACTCTATTTTAACTTTTTTTTTTTTTTTTAATGACCATGCACCCAGTTACTCAAATGGCCAAAATAGGTTGCATCAATAAGTAAGGATCAAAAATTATTTTAGCATAAAAAATAATAGTAAGTTTCATGAAATAATTCAAATGGTTAAGTGAAAAGCAACAGCCATACACATTTTTACAAGTCTTTTTCCATACATCTCTTTATTAAACTAAATAGCCCATTGTTATGATATCACTGACCTGGGTAGACCCAGTGTGTGACCAGTGTAATATACCTAAAAACTGAACTGAAAGAGAGCAGTGCAGGAGCACGTTGTTGCCCTGTGTGCTTACACTGTGCCAAGTGAAGATTTAATTTTATTTTCAAGATATTGTAATACTCACAGCAAACTCCTTGAAAAGGTCCCCTTCTTTCTCTCCAAGATGGACAACAAGGCAGCGGATAGCTACTTCTCTCCGTACTTCTATTGTATTGTGCTATTTAATAAAAATGAAAAAAAGAATCAAGAGAAAGTGCCAACAGTAAATAAATATACTTTAATCTGAACAGGTGACTGACAACAACTTGACATTTTAAACACAAATCTAAATTATTCTAGTGTGATGGTCTAAATAATTTACAATACCTCGAGAAGCATGTCCCTGATCTTTCTGATTCTTTCTCCTTTAGCTCCTCCCTTTGATAAGGCCAGGTCCATCAGTTTTGGGGTACACTTGTCAAGTTTGGCCATAAAGGTTGCTTCAAGACTTACAGTGGTTATTCTCTTGAATTCTTCATTTATCTGTATAAAACAGGAATGGTAGAACATTTCATATGTAACATCAAATTACATGTAATATGTTCTTATACCTTGCCCATTTTCTCAGCGACAACCTGGAAATTGTTCTTTTTTGTCACTTCATGTAAATGGTTCACTCTCTCTTGCTCCAAACTCGCACTGGTTTCACCTTGAGAATGAGGCGGCAAGTAATTCACTTCGGCCTTTTTAGGCTTTTTAACATTTTTAGCAGGAGTCTGGTCATCTGCTGGTTTTCTCGAGTGAGTTCACCACAGTTTCTGGACAGCCAATTCCTCTAAGTTTCGATCTAAAATTGTTCATCTTATATTTCAGTCATTGAATCCAGCCGTAGTAACCATTGAATGACCCTGGTTCTTTGAGGCAGGGATGTTTTTGGATCAGGGCCTCCACTACCTGACTTAAGTGAGCACTTGATAAGTGAGCACTTGATGGGTATGCAGTGTATTCAAAAATGACTTCAGCTAATTTTCCAAGAATGTCTGGAAGTAGTGAAACAAAATCTTTTGTATCAAAACGAATCCCAGAACACCTGTATTTTTCATTGCCTGACTGAATCAGTATCTCTGCACTGGAAGAGAAACGGGGAATTGGAAATTCTGAGGCCCAACCCTTTGACTGATAGGTTAGGTTTTCTGAAGTCGATTCTGAAGAAACAGGCAATGTGTCATGGGAGGTCACAGATGAGGACGCATCATCGAAAGGCTGAGAGGGACAATCATTACTTGTGAAGGAGCTGTCTATATATGTTAAAGTCAAAGTTACAGTCGGGTGTTCCAGGACATACACAACCTTGATTGTGTCTTTGTCTTTGATTTCGGAAGTCGAAAGCAGGGTGAAAAAAATCATTGCCAAAATCAACATCCTTGTAACGCAAACAGAAATTCACAGAAATCCCATAAGTATCTCAAACAACTGATTTAAGTTCTTCAACTGTTCCGGGGACTCCAGAAGGTAATGTCAGTTTTTGGACATCATGGTCTGAAAGAATCACTCGGAGATGAGCTGGTTGCGACATTATCTGTAATACATAAAATAACAACAAATGTCAGTAAGAATACAATACAATGTTCCCCCAGAGTTGTAGAGGCTCTGCTCAATGCAATGTCATTACACCAAACTATTTTTTTTGTTAGTTTGTTCTTTTAAATGAAAATACATAGTCTGCACAAGCAATAACTGGGGGACCATCCATATAACAGACTTTGCTGCTGGACTTTATTTGTTGCTTGCATGTTCATCTTATTGTAAAGTAAGTGTATGCTAACAAGCTTAATCCTTGTGAAAAAGTGATAAAGTGGCTTTTGTTCCAACTATGGCTTCTGAATTTGACAAGTCAATGTTTTGTTGGCAATCTAAGTAACATAAATGTAGCGTTTCAGGGTTACAATGCTCTTTCCACTAAACACATAAGGTGAGAAAGGGAACATATCAGACAGCTCTGCAGGCTCTAGCACTTTCACAGTGTCTGTTTTCTCAAGAACATAGCTCCTGAGATGCTCAACTGACCATGCAATCAAGGATTTCAAAATGAATACAAGAGTGCCCTTAACAACAACTATTTGGATCAACTCTCCAAAATCGGTCAGACCACCTGTCGAGCCATTAGCCAAAACCATTCCAATTACATACTTTGTGCCACTGTAACACACTGTATTGGTTATCTGAATACGTCTCTCATCAGGGAATTTAGCTTGCAGTGCTTTCTGGATGTTTTCTCTTAGCACAGTAACATCTACAGTAGCCAGATTTGTGGATTGTAAGATGGGTTTTACAACACTAGAATCATGATGGTTATATGCAATCATCAGCTGATGCTTCATGGAGAGGGAAAGCAGAATATTTCGAAAGGTTTGTGTGTGCCTGACAACACGCTTAAAAAAGCTGTGTTTGGCTTCAAACCGCATAGTCCACAGTAACACTAGTGGACCATAGGCTCTGAAACTCTGGATAATGTTCCAGGAAATGGTGTTTGGGTATTAGTTTTTCCTCATGGAGAACCTGGAGCAATCTGTGTTTGTGTTCAGAGATCCTGTCCAGGTAGCAAATTGTCTCCTCTGTGTGAACATGGCTTACAATTAGTTCAACTATGTCTTTGAGCATTTACATTCATTTAGCTGACGCTTTTGGGAGCACTAGAAGTACTTCCCATGTTGGATCACCCTCAGGGATTTTTGATCCAATGAGGATGGGCAGGAATCTCAACAAAGACAATTTCTCATGTGCATTCCCTTCAACACTTTTCTTTGTTGCAAAATTCGGAGGGACTTCCTGTGGAGCATCAGTCTTGTCTGACCATTTGTACGGAAACATTTTAATGGCTTTGTTGAGCTCATCAAGAGTAAAGTATTTATTTCTGATAAATACTTGAAGACAGAGAGCCAGTTCTCAGGGGACTATACCCTCAAACAAATCATGCATCACATCAGGAGGGTATCCTGACAAAACGTTGAAATGCTTCAGATTCTCCGTAAGTGGACAGTGCCTCTTGACTCCATAGACATGAGTCAAGTCTGTATTCTCCTGTACAGCCTGGATATGCATTTCATACTGTTCTTTAGTTCTGAGAGGAAATGCCTGTTCGGACTTCTTCTACCTGAAACTTTGACCCCCAAGGAATGTGCCCCAAGATTATCTGCCACGACACAAAACACTGTTCCTTTGACTATTTTGCCTAATGCTGGAACATACAGGCCCTCCTCCTCCAAGCTCACAAGATCCTTGAGCAGTGGCTCAAGTACAGTACTATAATCAAATCTCTTAACTTCATCAGCCTTGCAGAGAATTGCTAAGAAGATGGAGGTCAGTGAAGATCTGAGCAGTGCAGGAACATCAGCTAACACCCAGTACACAGCTGTCACTTTGTGTTTTTTTCTTGATGTTCCCAGAGGATTGCATATCTCAAAGTCATCAACATAGACAATAATAGCAATCGTAGGATCTTCTGCAGAAAACAACTCATTTGTTTAGTAAATGCCATCAGAAAACGCCCTGTACTGAGAACAGATTCATCAATCTCACAATTATGCTTCCTCAAGCAGGACTGTAAAATGCATTTGATGATGGGTCCTGATGCTGAATGAGATATGAAATGTAACTCTTCAACAACCTCATCAATACACCTGTTGCTATCAAGTTTTAGAGACAACAAAGCCAAACATTTTTCAATGTGGTTTGGCAGATCTCGCACATCATTATCATCATCTTGACCATTATCAGGCAGCTCCCCACCTTGAACTTCCACATCACTGTGTTGGCTGAACTTACAAACCTTTTTATTATGTCTTCCTTGAAGTCCATCAATGAGTGAGGAGCATGTTTTCGGCTTCTGTGGGAAGCAAATGTACCATAAATATTAGTGCTGAAATTGCAGTTCTGAAATACACAGATGACAGTCTCATGTTTTTTGAAATGCCGACCCAGGTGTTCAAATAATTCTCTTTCTGTGGAGATTGTCTTGGCATTGCAAAAAGGACAAGTAAAAGAGATACTTTCTGCAGATCTGAATCTTTCCTGAGTTCCCTTAGAGCAGGGGTTCTCAAAGTCTACATTCAAAGGTCCAAATCTGAATTTTCATCAGTGTCAAAGGTCCGGAACAATTGGTTATTACAAAACGGGTTTTTAATAAACATACATAACATATAACAAATAAACACTCATTTAAAAAAAAAAAAGGTTCCCTTTGCATTCAAAATACTTTAATAACAAGTGCAAAAGTGGCAAAACAATTAATTTAAGTGTCAGCAGTAGAAGTCGACCTATAATGTTTTTTCTCTGGCCAATGCCGATATTTAGAAATCAGGGCAGCCTATGGCCGATATATGATGCTGATTTTTTGGGCCGATTTTCTCTTTTTTTCCCTTTATATCAAAAGAGATTTTGCGTAAATGGTTATTGCAGGGCACAAGATAGTAATAGTAGTAGTAGTAGCCTAATTCATAGTAATAATACATGGCTCAAAACTTAAGCACCTTCTCAAAACAGTTCTGAAGCATGCTTTTTTGTTTATGTTTGCTGACAGACACCAGTGTTTCCCGCAGATTAGCAAATGCAAGTTGATTCTCTGCCAGCAGGAGGCGCTGTTGGAGCGTGATATATAGCTGTTTCCCCGGTAACGACTGTAATCAAATAAGTAGGGCTGTTCGATTCCGGGTTTTTTTGGAATCGATTCCGATTCCGATTCCTGTTTCTGGAATCGAAAGAATCGATTCCTCACTGTTATTTTCGATTCTTTTTTTTTTTAATACCAACACCGTGTCTAACATATTCGCAACTTATCGTGCCACACAGTGAGAAACTCTCTACACCGGGCGTGACAAATCGACTGTTGCAAATCCATTTGTCCTTCCTATTAGACGTATTGCGAGTGCTGCTTGGTCATAAATAGAACGAGGCATTTACTTAGGGGATTTGTCACGTCGTGCTTCCTGCGTTAGGTGTAGACAGTAGACACAGTGTAAAGACTAGGAATATGTTCACTATATTACATATATGTGGTAGATTCTATTTTACACACATACCTACCTACAGACACACACACACACACACTTGTGTGGATAGATAGATTTTTATTAATTTGTGGTAGCCTACATATATTTTATTTAATATCATAAAATCTAAAATATCATATAGTATCATATAGCTAAAATTCCTGTTAAATTCTAAAAGTATTTTGCTCAGGAACAGACTCATGCACACTTTACACAATACACATACAAACTTTTTTATGTTTCTATGCCTTTACACATAGAACCTTTTTTTAGGCCTTTACACACTCATCATAGCCTAGACCAATTACATATTGTAATGCAAAAACATCACCTGAGAGCTCTTTAGGCAAGAGCGACGTTTTGAAATAAGCTCGCCAGACTTTGAAAATACACGCTCACTTGACAAATTGATCTGCTTATGTATCTGACGTAAAATGGTGCGTCAGATTAGTTAATGAATTAACAATTAGTAACAATTGTTACCTGATCCTCTTCTGTCACCTCCTTTTTGTGAACGGCCCTAAGATGTTTTATCATTGGGGATCAGGGGCGTAGATTACGCGGGGGACGTGTCCCCCCCACTTTTTATAAAAAGTAAATTCGTCCCCCGCACTTTTTCATTGGACAGTTGTGTTCTCCACATGTTGAGGTTTTAATGGAGCAATGTATATAAATGCAGAATAATTTAAAATTCAAAGAGACAAGATATACATGACGTTTACGTTTCCATGGGAATCAGTCACTCAGTTTGTGACGTCACGACATGCCCAGACTCGCGCCCGCGATCCCGCACTGTATCCATCATTCGGTCGAGATGAGTTCAAAGTGGCAAAAAAAACTCTTCACTCCTCTTTTAGGAAGAAGTCAAGCAGCGTAAGTTGACATGTGGTATCCGAATAGTGTTACACAATGTTGAGTGACTCTGCCTATTGCTGTTGTTGAATAATTAGCAAGTTTTGATATTCATTATATGGAGGGGGAAAAAAAACTGCCTGGACAAACATGCACTTATTTATTTTCAGTGTATTTTTCCGTAACTCTTTTGTAACGTCTTTTATTTTAACACATATGTATGTTATCAGAACCCTTCAGATAAGAATAAAGATAATGTTGAAGTGAGATTTTACAGCGTTTGCAGCATTGTGACACTCTGCCAATTCTACATGATGTATTTCAATCAAGTATAGCACTGATCTGATGCAGGACCGATCTTCATTTAGGGGTGCTCTGTCATAATTTGACGTTTTTATGTGTTGTCAAGAATGAACAAGAAACAGTCAGCCTAGGTTTGTTAGCAGAATCAGGACGACACACAAGAAAAACACACTTCACAGCTGAGAAGAACTGATAGAGTGGCTTTTAACACCTGGCTGTTTTTACATTGTATGAAATCTATTAATACACAAGTGTTTGTATGATTATATATGGACCAATCATAGAAAACACATAATTAGTCAAATAGGCTATAGAAAAATAAATAACATTAGTATGATGAACAACTTCTATCATTTTTTAACATTTTACAGTAGGTAATTATTAGCTTGCATATTGGTTGTTTATTAGTACTTAAGCACATATTAATGCTGTATTCTTCATGACCATATTCTGCATCCCATAATCCTAAACTTAACAACTACAATGACTACCTTACAAGCTATTAATAAGCAGTAAATGAAGAGTTTATTGAGGCAAAAGTCATAGTTAATAGTGAATATGTGTTCCCCATTCTAAAGTGTTAAAGATAATTTAGGATACAAATGATTGGTTATTGTCCAGCAGTGTACTTAATGTGTTATTTTCTTCTGTATGTCACTATTCCCTGTATGTACATGTTTCAAACACTACTTTATTTGCTGTAGACAGAGGCAGAAGTGAATTCAGAGCTGAGAGTGAATGAGGCAGAAAGTTTCAGTGAGGCTTCAGAGGTAAAGATTATTTACCGCATTGTCTATGATAAGATATTTCTTTTAACATAGATTAATCAGACTAATGTATAATAGAACAGAACAGAATAAAGGAGTATGTGAATGTGCAAGTATCCATTACTGTGTGCCATGTACTCTACATACAACACACACAAAATACAATCTGAAATATGTAAACAATAGTACCCTTATAAGGACATCTTTGTAACTTATACTCAAAAAGGTGCACATTAGTACCCTAGAGTACCGATATGTACAACTATGAAACTTTTTGGGGTAAATAAGGTACAAAGATGTCCTTTTAAGGGTACTGTCCCAGTGACAAGCTGTTGTATTTCTTTCTTTCTTTCTTTCTTTCTTTCTTTCTTTCTTTCTTTCTTTCTTTCTTTCCTTCTGTTTTATAATCATATATAATAATAATATAATCATAAAGCATATTAAGCAAAAAGGTATGATTAAAAATAAAACCTGTCAATTAGACAAGGGTTAACTGAAAAAAAGAATAGGTATAACACTAGACATTCCGTCCCCCCCACTTGAAATGATGGCTACGCCCCTGTTGGGGATGTTGTTTTATTATAACATCCCCAATGATAAAACATCTTAGGGCCGTTTTTAACTTCATTTTTTGTCGAATCTAATGTAAAGTAGCGCCAGACTACTGATGTTGACCTTGGAGGCATTCTTCTTCGCGTGAGTGTTGTTTGTTTTATTGTTGTTGTCGATCGAGTTAAATCAGATTTATTCTTCTTGTCCTAAACTACAAGGAGGACGATCAAACCCCGCCCAGCAACCGATTCTAAAAGATTTCATTGGGTCAGTCATTGCGCTGATTGCTACACAATGCTGAAATAATCATCCTACCTAAACCACTCTGTTACGACTGGATCCATTTATTTAGTCTGAACTTTATTTCTTTACATGACGTGATTGTGTTAACAAATGAAATCGGCTACAGTTTGTGTTAAAAAAAAAAAAAAAAAAAGATCTTAAAGAGGAGTCGATTCCCCTTAATGGAATCGACTCTCAATTCCCAACGCCTCGGAATCGAGGAATCGATTCTTTTTGGAATCGAGTCCCAGCCCTACAAATAAGCGCTACTTTATCAGCCATTACAGGAAAGACCAAATTAAAATTGACATCAAAGCTTTTCTGAAGAAAACGGACGGTTCTTTTAAAAGATACATTCATATAAAAACACCCGCGCAGCATTTTATTTTTGAAACGCGCAGTGCTCAGTTTATTCAACAAAGTATAAGCCTTTTGGAAAATCTATTTGTAGCGGTCAGTTTTGATATTGTGACAAGCCGCCACAAATAAATGTATACACTGGGCACTGCTATAAGACAAATTGCCATAATATAAGTGATAGCAAAACAAAAAAAATAAAATATTATCGGTGAAATGTCGCCCGATTATGTCAAACGTCATACGCTCACTGGATGTCATGATGACAACAAATGTCATGAAGGAAAAGTTTCAATATCTCGCCTGCAATTTCGGACCTTCTCCAAAAGACATAAAAAAATAAGAATAAATTTAAGTTTAACGTGCGTTTATCAAAGTAGGAAATATAATTAGTGTTCTTGAAATATGAAATAGAAGCGGGTCCGGATTGAATTCCCTCCGGGTCCGGATCCGGACCGGAGTCCAGACTTTGAGAAGCACTGCCTTAGAGTGATGTCTTGATAAATGTGATCTAAGGCTACCCCATGTTCTGAAAGAACAAAAACAGTCTTGATAAAGGCATGGCAGTGGTATAGTCTGTAATGTTTTAGCAACGCTATTTGTATTTTGGTTTCAAATTTACACATTTTACACCCCAAACCCATATTTAGATATGGGCCAACTTAACAAAATACTGATCAGCCTAGAATGTCATAGTACATTTGCATTAACTGTTTATGTAAATCTCAGCAACCAGTAGATATTCGTAATTCTGGGTGATGCCAGCAGATTCACTGAATGATAATTTAACAGTAATTTACTGTATGCCTTTAAGTGCAGAAACAATAAAATGCAAATGGTTGCATAACAACAGTGACCAAAATCCAGAATCTCTCTTTGTGCAGGTTGTACTAACACAAAAACACACGGTATAAAACAAGCAATAAAAAAAAAAAAAAACTGCCTCTACTATCTTTTTTACAGAGATCAAAAGTCTGTTAATGTTCACTGTTAAAAATTACCTGTAAATTTTACAGTAAAATACTGGCAGCAGGGTTGCCAGCCAGTTACTGTAATTTTTACAGTAGCGGTTCTGTAATTTAATTTACAGAATTTTACTGTATTCTTTATTACAGTAAAATTCTGTAAATTAAATTACAGAACCGCTACTGTAAAAATTACAGTAACTGGCTGGCAACCCTGCTGCCAGTATTTTACTGTAAAATTTACAGGTAATTTTTACAGAGGAATTTTGTAAAATGCAGCATATATAATATATTTTCCCAAATGCTGCCAATGACTGGCAGCTGAATTTTAAATGTAAACTATTAACTGCATAAGCTTTAATCAATTGTTAACTGCACAAAGTGTTGTATACTGCATAATTCAATTATAACAAAAAATAATGACACTTGTTTGAAAAACAGGCCAAAATTTATTTAATAACTTTAAAATTTGCATGAATAAAGTAATAAAACAGTGTACTTTGTATTATATTGAACTCATTATTTACAAAATGTTATTTTTAAAATGGACAATTAAAGGGTTAGTTCACCAAATAAGTAAAAATTCTGTCATTAATGACAGTATTTTCAACTAACCATTCAAATGTTTTTAAATTACTTGAAACATATAATTAGCAATCATATACCCTCAACAAAAAGAAGAAATATGCAAACTGTTACTTTATAACCACAAGTTGACCAACATGGTCATAATAAAAATAATTATAAAAACCACAAAGATTCCGATGACTCTTCATCACTTCATGAACAGACCATGGCACCACACACAACAAGGCCCCAAGTCCAACAAACTTCTGATCCAAAAAAAGAACACCACAGGATGCAAAGAGTGGCTAGAAATATTGCAAAGAACAGAGGACAATATATTAGATACATTACAAAACATAATGATACAGCCAGACACAGATAGAGAGAAGTCAGATACAGATAGAGTATGACAGATACAGCATGACAGATACAGTCAGATACAGACAGAGAATGACAGATACAGTCAGATACAGACAGAGAATGACGGATACAGTCAGATACAGACAGAGAATGACAGATACAGACAGAGGATGACGGATACAGTCAGATACAGACAGAGGATGACGGATACAGTCAGATACAGACAGAGGATGACAGATACAGTCAGATACAGACAGAGAATGACGGATACAGTCAGATACAGACAGAGAATGACAGATACAGACAGAGGATGACGGATACAGTCAGATACAGACAGAGGATGACAGATACAGTCAGATACACATATACATACACATACACATAAACTTATACATATACAGAATGTAAAAATAACCTCTCATAAAGCTGTCTAGCAGTTTGCGAATCTGGATGGGCGGGAGTAAATCAGACAGGTCCACTCCAGGAGCTCCCTCTACATACTTAAGATCATCTGTGCTCTCCACACCCCAGCTAAGAAGTCTCTGCAGCAACTGTTCCTTCTTTTCTTCAAGAAGACCAGGCAGCGCTTTGGAAATGACCTTTTGTATTTCCTCTCCCAAAGTTGTAGACATCATTCTAGAGAAGGAAAAGAGTGGTGAAGAGCAAGCACTGACAGGCCACACAACTTGTACATGGGCAAGGGATAGTAGTCCAATAGGTTTTCCTGGCTGACACAACACAGCCTTTTTGCAGGTTTCTCAGATATGCAATGAAGGCCCTGATCAATGAGAGTTGAAGAGTTATATCTTTCTGTGATGAAGTTGACAGAATCTTCTTGAATGAGAATGTCCTTTATTTTGCCAAATACAATTCCATCATCAATTTGATCAAGCACAAGAAACATATTTTTTTTTATTTAGTCCCTTTCACTTTTGTTTCATGTGAAATGAGTGTGCTTGACTGACAGTTAAGGTGTGAAACAGCTTCTCTAATATCATCATTGTAATCCGATGGGCAAAATTCTGTTCCTTTTTCAACAACAACATGGGGTGGGAACAGACTACCAGCACTTAAATAAGCTTGAAATAGCTGATGCCTTTCAGCAAGAGTAGAGCAAATGTTCTTGAAATTGTGCAACTTTCTTGAACACTGCTTGAAATATGTGTGTTTGCTTTCAAATCTGAGGGTCCAGAGACGAATGAGTGGCCCAAACTGGACTGTTAGTTCTGGATAATGAGTAACATAATGGTGTTTTGGCCTCAGAGGACGGTCAGGAAATAGTTTCTTTCGAAAATACATGTAGTCCTCAATCATTACCTTTAAGTAGGCGATCTGTCCTGAAGAAATGGCAGGGGCACAAATGAACTCAACCATCTGTCGGAGCTGCAAAACAAGTTGCCACACATCGTTGTCAGCTGGATCCCTTATTTTATCTCCTATTAACACTGGTAGTAATCTCAGGAAACACCAGTTCTGAACCGCATGCCCTCCAAGTTTATCACTCCCAGCATTTATCTCACATGGCTTACCATGTGCATCATTACCTAGGTATCTGAATTGATTTACCCTTCTATTTAGATCCACATATGTAAACTGTTTCTCAACTCTGACCAGATGTTTAATGCATAGAGCCAAATCATAGGACACAACACCTTCAAACAGATCATGTCCAATGCATGGAGGCAAGCCAGGCTGGCAGACATGGTAATGTGATAAGTCATTGAAAAGAGAGTCAAATTTGACCCCTTTTTTCAGGTGCAAATCATCTGCTTGGACATTACCTATATATGACTGCACAGTCCTGCTTGGCCCCTTGGCCAGTGGGTCTGCCACAAATGTTGGTCGATCAATTTCACAGAATCTGCAAAAGAAGGAACTGGTGCTGAAATTTTCAACAAAGCCCCCAATAGCATGTGAGCCAAGATTGTCTCCGGCAATGGCACACACAATTGCTTTCCTAATCTCACCACTGGACATTTGGATACCACTCACCTCAAGGTCTTTGAGATCCTTTATCAGCTGCCCCATCACCATGTCATGTCCAAAGAACTTGAAATCTTGCTCTCTGCAAAGTAGAACAAATTGCATATGGTCAGTGGTTGACCGATTATGAGGCAAAATGTCTCCTAAAGTGAGATAGACTGCCAGCACTTTATGTTTTTTTTTCCCTGAACCTAATGGATTAACAACTTCAAATGAATCCTGATAGAGAATCAAGCCCAGGGACATGGGATCTGACTTAAACAATGCATTTTCTGCAATTACTTTTCCATCCCAAATGTCCTTAAAAACATTGCTGTTGTGAGCCTGCAAACGGGTGTTGCTGTGCTGCTCCCGCATGGACTCGCTCTTGAAAAGACTAGCAACTGTTTTTTTTATTGGAATGCACTGGGCAAAGCATTCATTTCCAGCTTCATTGTTCCCTAAACAAATTGGAACTGGCTCAATGTAGTTGAAACTTTGCTTAAACACAGTTTTCCTCCTCTGATCCGTTTTCAATATCTGAGTGTTGCAAGTGTGGAGAAGATCATCCACTTTAATCTCATCTACCACTCTTTCTATGTCTGTCTCAGGAACTCCAAGTAGAATCAGTTTTTCTTTTAGTTTACACAGCAAATTTGACAGGCTGATGTCATGTATATCCTGGAGTCCTTCAATGATTGTTTGAATAACAGACGTAGGAAGCAACAACTTTGCCTGCAACTTCAGATAAAACAGGGCCAGATTTTTTAGAAACATGTGATCATCTACATGTTCTGGGCAAATCTCATCTACAGTCATTTCACTTGAGGCAGCAGCCTCACACCTGTCCTCAGAATGGAGCACAGACTCCTGAGTGCTTCCTTGGTTTTCACTTGTTCCCTGAACAATGGTTTCAATTAGACTGTGCTCTGTCTTTCCTTTATGACATCTTGATAAATGTGATGTGAATGTTGACAAGACAGTATATGTCTTTTTGCACTGTTTAAATGGACAAGATACTGCTGTGCCCACTTTCAAATGGTTTTTTAGATGTGAAAAGAACCCAGTCAAGTCCTCACAATGCACAGAGCAACATTCAATGTGACAAGTCAAATCAGTACTGCAGAGTTGTGCCACAGCTACAGGTTGTCTTTCATTATGATACCGTATGAGTGTGACTTAAATGCATTAAAGCTTTTGAAAACCAAACAGCAGCTAGCTATTCCACACTTAAAAGTTGCATTTGGCAAATTCCTGTGTAATTTCATGTGCCTTGCATATGCCAAAACAGTCTCAAATTCATGTGAGCAAAACTGACAGATCATCTTGAACCTTATTCTTTTGGATGCTAACTATTCTTAATTCCCACACTCAGAAAACAATGCTATCTGGAGTCAGACATGGATAGAAGGAACAAGGCACAAAAAAGCGCGCGTAAGCTCCCGAAAAAAAGCGCACATAAAAAGTATGTGGGACTTTAAATGCATTTTAAACAGTTAAATGCTCTACGTTTTACATGCTAATTGGCACTATATCAGGTATAAATTCCAACTGACGCAAAAAAAGAACATTAATAAAAAAAAAAATAAAAAAAATCACACTAAAATCAAAGACTAAATTACCGCTATAAATCACCGTTCTACAGCCGACAAGCCAAAGAATGCAACAGCCACCTATAAGTAAATTATCTTTATTGCTAACTGGAACTGCCCTCTCAACTTCCCAACTGAACTGCACAAACGCAAGTCAACAACAGATTCGAGCAAGAACCCAGAAGCAAAACTCCAGAAAAATATTCTACAACTACAATAAGTCAACTCGTTTGTTTATAGGTCGGCGTTGCGCATGCTCAGTTCATTTGTTCAAGTGTCACAGCACTGATAAGGTGCCCTCTGCAAAAATACAACTTTGACAGCCGAAAGACATAAACACAGATATCTGTAAATACCGTATTTAAACGTAAATAAATATTCGGTTGCGTTATAGTAATACAGTAACTATACAAGGCAGACTTGTGTTGACATTACCTGAAGTTAACAAAGGCCCACAAATCCACTCCTCGCTGGTCAAACGCTTGGAACAGCACCATTCTCCCATTCAGCGATGCTCCGTGAGCGGGCTGACCGCGAGGCTTTAGCAATGCATTTTCATTTCTGCGGCCGAGTTAACAGATGACTAAGTTACCTGTGCAAATTTTACACCATAAAATCATCACGACGAAGTGTGCTGATCAACACGAAGTTCTCGTGAATAACGTTACCCACTGGTGTCACTGAATCATGTAATTCATAATTTAGGAACTCTATGTTCTACCCATAGATGCTATGAAATCCTACCGCGACCGCGCTGCTGAAACCCCGCGCAAGTCTCCTTCGAGCACAGTGGACGAAGGAAGCGTGAATCCGGGGTTAACGTTACCAATATTAACCGCAAATGTATATACCTTCATATACTAGTCTATGACAGTTACTAAACATGAAAAATAAAAAAATAAAAGTCACTTACCACAGTTGTGAATCACTCTGCTGCTCCCAGAATCTCGACCGTTGAAGATCCCAAGATGGCGCTGAAGATTTGAAATTGACAGCAATATTCTGTAAATTTGAGTCAAACCGCCACGCGACCCCAGAATGCATTGCGGTTTACAGCAATATGCTGTATTATTAAAAAAACAGCCAGCTGCTGTAAAATAGTGCTGTAATTTTTACAGCAATTCATTACAGTGTTGGTCAAACAGCAAAATGCCTACAATAAAACTTGAATGCTATCTGTGTGAATGACGACAGATTTTTAAAAATGTGTCTGTGAATTAAATTATTTTCCTATTTACAGCACAAATGAAATTCCCTCTCTGGCTGAGCATATTTTTCAATGAAACCGTTTTTATATTCTTATCCACTGCTATCCTGGTCAAATTACACTGCTAACATCAACTGTATTACCAGGTGTAGCTAAACCTCTAGTTAAATGGAGAGAATTTATTTGTAAATGAAATAAAACTCAGATTACTCACCTTGAAATGTCCTTTGTGTCATACTCGTCAGCCTAAAACATGTCTGAACTTACCCCTTGCTGGTTAAGTGGGGAAGGAGCACTGAAATCCTGAACTCAACTGGTGTGGAAAAATTAAGTTATCAAGCCAATTTCATTTGGTTGCTACAACGTAAATATTGTTTTAAACTAATCAACACATATATTTATGTTTAAATTACATACGTTATTAAGTTGATGCAATTATCAACATTATTCTGTCAGGACAACTCATTAAAATAATGCTGGCAACTTAAAAGGTTTAATCAAATTAACAATTTAGAATTTTTAATTTACAACAATGTATTAAATTATGTAGTGGTAACAGATCCCTTGAATTATTTTTTAGAGTGTATAATGTAGCTCAGTCTGAGCAGAATACCAGACAGATTATATGTAAATGTTACAGGCTCCACTTAATTGATCAGAAATTCCATTTAGCCATATTAATGCAGCACTACTGCAGTGAAAACAATATCTCTTAGTGAAAAACAACAACAGTTCCCTGTTTGGAAAAGTATGTCATACTTTGAAGCGCAAATTATCATGAAGCTTTTGATTAGAGCTCTTGGCTTTGTTCTTGCAATAGTAATCATTCACCAGCTTCCCACATTTCTGTCTTTGGTGGTGCATTTGAAAACAAACGGCTGACTGTTTCACACATACTCCGGGGCTTTTCATCTAGTGTACTTGAGTATTTGCTGAAATCGTACAGTGTAAAATTGTGCATCCGAAACAATCTTTGTGAACAAACATGTGCTACTTTTGTTGCTGTTCTCATTAAAGCCATAAACGTTTTTTTTCTTTTTTGGTGTGGAAGTGGTTGACTAAACTGATGCACAACAACAACAACAAAAACAAATACAAACTAGCAGACAAGAAGAAAGAAAAGAAATTATCAAAACAAAAAATTCCAAAACACAAAACAAAATAACAAAACAAAAATTAAAACAACATTTAAGATGTCAAGGCTTTTTAAAGCAAGCAGATCACAAAACAAAAAACAAACAAACAAAAAAGAACAAAAGAAAACAAATGAACAATAAATAAACAAAGCAATTAAAAAATTAAGGCTCATTCATAACAACAACAACAACAACAACAATAATAATAATAATAATAATAATAATAACAACAATTCAAAGCAAGCCAAGATCACAAAACAAAACAAAAAACAATTAACATAAAACAAATTTTAATGCTCATTCAAAGCAAGCCAAAAACACAAAACAAAAAACAAACAAACTAAGAAAAAGAGATATAGATAAAAAAAGGCTCTTACAAAGAAAGTAAAAAAAAAACCACAACAACAACAAAATAACAAAACTAAACATATACCAAACAAACATAAATAAATAAATACACAAACATTAAAGATTTGAAGGCTCATTCAAAGCAAGCCCCACACACACACACACACACACACACACACACACACACACAAATAATAAAACAAATAATAAAACTAACAGAAAAAGAAGAAAGAAAAGAAAGGATCAAAACAAAACATTTGAAAATACACACACACACACACACACACACACAAAAGAACAAAACAAAAATTAAAACAACATTTAAGATGTTAAGGCTTTTTAAAGCAAGCAGAACACAAAAGAAAAACCAACCAAAAAAAAGAACAAAAAAACAATGATCAACAAATAAACAAAGCAATTAACATTTTAAGGCTCATTCATAATGACAATTATAATAATAATAATAGCAACAACAACAATAATAATAATAATTCAAAGCAAGATCCAAGCCAAGATCGCAAAAAAATAAAAAAAATAACGTTCATTCAAAGCAAGCCAAAAATACAAAACAAAAAACAAACAAACTAAGAAAAGATAGAGAGAAAAAAGGCTCTTTCAGACAGTCAAAAGCACAAAACAACAACAAAATAACAAAACTAAACAAATACCAAAACAAACAAGAAAACATAAATTAATTAATGAATAAATAAATAAATAAATAAATACACCAACATTAAAGATTTTAAGGTTCATTCAAAGCAAGCCATAATAATAATAACTAAGAAACAAACAAATGAAACAGTATAAAAAAAAAAGAGAAAACATTTCTCACATGCACAGGTTGTGAATTTCACTGCACTGTTTTCCTGTGACGCATGAAGAAATTCATGTCATATTTTGTCAATGGATTATTTCAAAGGAAATAAATGTCATGATGAATTTTCCTTGGATCTGAAAGTGCTTTTATAGCGGCTATTTAATGATGCTAGTAAGTTATCGCTGAAGTGCCAGGTACAGTGTAAAGTGCTTGCATGAGCTGCCCAAGGCGCCTCAGCAGGTTCAAAATTAACAACTCGCCACTTAATTGAACTTTGCATTTTGCTGGAGTTCAAACAATGGATTCACTCTGTTTTTCATTTTAGCTGCACCAAAAGAAGAAGGAAAATAAATCCACGAACAGGCATCGCAAGTGTTTTAACAGGGTTCATAATGAGACTTTGCCACACTTAGTGTAAGGACTTGTTTTAAATCACACAAATTCAGGGATCATCTAAAGGAAAACATGTATCAGAATCAGAATGAGCTTTATTGGCCAAGTATGTTTACACATACAAGGAATTTGTTGTAGCGACAGAAAGACAGCAACAGGACAGGACACAGATAATAAAAGAATAACAGCAAATAACCAAATAGGCAATGTACAAAGCAGCAAAACACAACACAAACAACACAATATATAATATAGACAACTATGCATGTACAGGTCAAGTATGTGCAAATTAGAAATGAGAAAAAATAAAATAAAATAAGTGAGTGTGGTGAATGGATAATGTATTATATTTGTGTGTTCCACGTTTATTGTTGAGTGTTCTTGAGATGGATTGCCTGTTTCTGGTCGTTCTGGTTCTCAGAGCTCTGTAGCGTCGGCCAGATGGTAAAAGTTCAAAGAGGGAGTGTGCTGGGTGTGAGGGGTCCAGAGTGATTTTACCAGCCCTTTTGCTCACTCTGGATAAGTACAGTTCTTGGAGAGTGGGGAGGGTTGTACCAATGATTCGATCAGCAGTCCGGACTACCCTCAGTAGTCTTCTGAGGTCAGATTTGGTAGCTGAGCTGAACCAGACAGTTATTGAGGTGCAGAGGATGGATTCAATGATGGCGGAGTAGAACTGTTCCAGCAGCTCCTGTGGCAGGTTGAACTTCCTCAGCTGGCGAAGAAAGTACAACCTCTGTTGGGCCTTCCTGACAATGGAGTCTATGTGAATCTCCCACTTCAGGTCCTGAGAGATAGTGGTGCCCAGGAATCTGAATGACTCCACTGCAGTCACAGTGCTGTTCATGATGGTGAGTGGGGGGAGAGCAGGGGGGGTTCTCCTGAAGTCCACTATCATCTCCACATTTTTGAGCATGTTAAGCTCCAGGTTGTTAAGACTGCACCAGACAGCCAGCTCCTTAACCTCCTGTCTGTAAGCAGACTTGTCACCGTCCTGGATGAGGTCGATCCCTGTGGTGTCGTCTGCAAACTTCAGGAGCTTGACAGAGGGGTCTTTAGATGTGCAGTCGTTGGTGTAGAGGGAGAAGAGCAGTGGGGAGAGAACGCAGCCCTGAGGAGCTCCAGTGCTGATGGTACGAGTGCTGGATAGGAATTTACCAAGCTTTACTAGCTGCTGTCTGTCTGTCAGGAAGCTGTTGATCCACTGGCAGACGGAGGTGGGGACGGAGAGCTGAGTTAGTTTATTCTGAAGGATTTCCGTGATGATAGTGTTAAAAGCGGAGCTGCAGTCCACAAACAGGATCCTCACATAAGTCCCTGGTCTGTCCAGATGTTGCAGGATGAAGTGCAGTCCCATGTTGACTGCGTCATCCACAGACCTGTTTGCTCTGTAGGCAAACTGCAGGGGGTCCAGTAAGGATCCAGTGATGTCCTTCGGATGAGCCAAAACCAGTCTTTCAAATGATTTCATGGCTACAGACGTTAGGGCCACAGGTCTGTAGTCATTAAGTCCAGTAATTTTGGGTTTCTTTGGGACAAGGATGATGGTGGAGCGTTTGAAGCATGAGGGGACTTCACACAGCTCCAGTTATCTGTTGAAGATCTGTGTGAAGATGGGGGCCAGCTGCTCAGCACAGATTTGTATGCAGGCTGGTGACACACCGTCTGGGCCTGGTGCTTTCCTTCTTTTGTTCTTCCTGAAGACCTGGCATACATCTTCTTCGCTGATTTGAATTGTAGATGTGGGGGAGAGAGGGGTTGCTGGAGGTGTGAATGGTTGTGTGGAGAGGTGTTCAGAGCGCGTGTGGGGTGATCTTTCAAAACGACAATAGAACTTGTTCAAGTCGTCTGCCAGGTGTTGATTCTCCAGAGTGCTGGGGGATGGTGTCTTGTAACTGGTAATATCCTTCATTCCTATCCACACTGAAGCAGGATCACTGGAAGATAATTTTTTCCTGAGCTTGACAGAATAATTCCTCTTTGCCACTCTGATCTCCTTTTCCAGTGTGTATTTGGCCTGTTTGTACAAGACTTTATCCCCCTTTCTGTAAGCATCTTCTTTGGCCTGATGGAGCTGTCTGAGTTTTGCAGTGAACCATGGTTTGTCGTTGTTGTAGATTAGATGAGTCCTGTAGGAATGCACATATCCTCACAGAAACTGATATAAGATGTTACAGTCTCTGTGAGCTTGTCCAGATCGGTGGCAGTGGCTTCAAAAACAGTCCAATCAGTACCACTTTTATTAGATTGTAAGTCTGTTGCTGTTTCACTATGCAAGGCGTTATGGAAATTTTCTAAAGTTGTCTTTCTTCTATATGTTGTACTAATCTCATATAACATTTTAATATATATATATATGTTAATCATGAACTAATAACTAAACATATAATGATAATGTGCAGGAGCTGTGCATGTCTTATGGGGTGATGTGCACAGAGTAACATGATTGACTAAGGTTTTATCTGTTTTCACTAATGTATCTTCTTGGATGGTATAAACAACAGGTGCTGGGAGAGTGTGGTATCACTCTGCTCACAGCGCTTTTTCCTCTGTGAATAGATTGATCACTTCTGCAGAAATTAAAAGCAAGACAAAGACAAATTTGGTTTGGTCTTTTCATTTTCAGTCTTCACAATTTCATTAAATCAGATTTTCCACGACAATTCTTGGCGACGAAGGACGGGATTCCACAGCTGATCGCCCGAGTCCTGTGGACGTTAGTTGGCTGATCACCCTAACCCAAAAAGGGTTAAGCCCTAAACCCCGAAAGGCTTCAGGGAAGGGGAGACTTACGTCTGAGGGCTCTGGACCTTCACTGCTGGTCTCTCAATGGATCAGAAAACGCGTGCTGCAAATGGTGAGACTGATTTTGAAAATCCAATTGTCTTGAAGCTTAAAATAATTTATTTGTGATTCAGAGTGGGTTTTAATTTGGTAAATTGAGGTTTGATATTCCCAGACTTTATGATGCAAGGCCGAGCCACCCATTGGTTTCACGAGTAAGTGAAACTGTTTTTTTCACGGGTAAGTGAAAAAGAGGTCTGCAAGTAAGCAGGACCGTCTTGCAAGGAAGCAAGACAAGGGGGTGACAAGACTTCGTGCGAGTAAGAAAAAAAAGTGAAAACAAATTAAGAGATAAGAAAAAACTGAAAAACAAACAAAAAGACAAGTTTCAGAAACATAGGAAATATTTAGATTACTGGGTTGAAGAAGCAAAACGCAGAGAAAAAAAGCAGGCTTCAAATGAGCTGCCATTTGGAAACGAACAAAAAATTGATAACTCTGCAGCAAGGGCTAACAAAGGAACAGATCATACTGCTCAAAATTCTTCTCTTTATCCCCTTAGAGAACTGCAGTGTGCCAGAGTGGACTTTGATCTGGACTCCTGGCCTCACCCCTATCAACAAATGCCACAACAGTCTCAGATACAGCTACCACCGCCGCAACCAGCGCTGCCTCCATCCTACAGCGCAGCTGCAACAGCACCGGTGCTCGCACCGCCTGACGAGAGACAAGCACAGATCTTTCAACTGCCGACAGGAGAGCAAACACCCGCCCCTGCAACAACATCATCATCATCCAGACCGTCTGCCACCAGCGACGGAGTCAGGGCGATGAAGTACTCCATGACTGGAGTCAGCACCAGATCTAAAGCTCATGAGAGAATGACACTGCAACCGGACAGCCTGAACGAGGATCAGGCACATTGTAAGGCTAGAAAATGACAAGTCTTCTTTTAAGAAAATAGGCACATATAGTCATTTGAATGATTTAGCGTATAAACAAATGCCACAGATCAGATTATGGGTGAAAGGAGTTGAAATGACTTTCCTGGCCGACAGCGGGGCTAGTATTTCTGTAATTAGAATGCATGAAATAGATCCAATTCCAAAATTAAGTGGAAATTTTGTTTGGTCAACTTCTGCATCTGGCCACACTGTGAAAGAGGATTTCACTGTTCCATTGAAATGCGTGGATGAGAATGGCACAAGTTTTAAGCACTGTTTTCTACTGTCACAAAGCTGCCCTCAAAATTTATTAGGAAGAGACTTAATGTGCAAACTGGGTGTTTGTCTATTAGCCAGCCCAGATGGGATTCAAGTGGCCCAGTGCCAAATTCACACTTTAGCCACAATTCAACAATCGCAGTTGTATAGTTACCAGTGGAAACTGAAGGATGATGAATTATGTGAAAAACTTGTCAATGCTACAAAGGACAGAGTTTCACCTAATTCTGAAATCATGTCATTCTCTGAGTTACATTGCTCAGCACATGTATCATTAGGAAGAGATGATCCTTTTAGAACAGAGGACATCCCATTTGTCAACTGCCAGATGGCTCAGGTACAATGCAATTTTGTTGGAAATGCCAAACATCACGATAAAAAGATGCACAGTATTAAATCCTGCTACACTGCTCCCCACGGAGAAAGATGGGGAAGAACATGATTGTGTTGCGACATTGGAACAGGTCTGTACACCAAGACCAGATTTAAAAGAAACCCCTTTAGAAAATGCTGACTTAATTCTATTTGTTGATGGTTCAGCATCTAGAGACCCAAAAACTGGCAAAAACAGAGCAGGTTATGCTGTAACCACTGCATATGCAACAATAACATCTGGAGCGCTCCCCGCGCATTGCTCAGCGCAAGCGGCTGAATTAGTAGCATTGACGGAGGCTTGCAAAATTGCTGAAGGGCAAACAGTTACCATCTACACAGATTCTCGTTATTCTTTTGGGGTTTGTCATGATTTTGGGGCATTGTGGAAACACAGAAAATTTCTAAAGTCTGATGGTAAGCCCGTTCTAAACCATGATAGAATAGCAGCATTGTTAGTAGCAATCTTGCTTCCAAAGTCAGCCGCTATCTGTAAATGTGTTGCACACTCTAAAAGTGATAATTCTGTGTCTCTATGTAACAAACGAGCTGATGCAGCTGTGAAGGACGCAGCTATGAAAACAGAGCCTTCTTTGATATGTGTAACGGATAACAATGACTCATTCACACTCCCTTCTGATTCTCTCACAGCTATGCAAGCTTTTACAACATCAGAGGAGAAGAAACAATGGGTGAAGGCCGGGTGCAAATTGAAAAACCACCTGTGGCTGAGTACTGAAGACAAGCCATGTCTGCCAAAACACTTTTTCCCACATTATGCAAAACTTGTACATGGCCTCGATCATGTGAGTAAGGGGGGAATGTTTGATTTGTTAAATCAATATTGGTTCACAAAGGGATTTACTTCCTTTGCGGACAAATATTGCCAATCGTGTATGATTTGTGCCACAAACAATGTGAGCAGAGGGCAAATGATGCCTCAAGCGGCACACCCGATTCCAAATCATCCGTTTGATCACATAATGTTTGATTTCATTGAATTGACACCACGTGAAGGTAAAAAGTTTTGTTTGGTTATGATCGATATGTTCTCAAAGTGGGTTGAGGCTTTTCCCACATCCAAACAGAATGCTAATGCTGTTGCGAAAGCACTTCTGTCTGAAATTGTTCCCCGATGGGGAATACCAAGAAAAATTAGTAGTGACAATGGCAGACCCTTTGCAAACGAGGCCATCACCCAAGTGGGACAATTTTTGGGTATCGATATACGTAAACACACCTCATACCATCCTGAGAGCGCAGGTTGTGCGGAACGATGCAATGGTACGCTGAAGAACAAATTGATGAAGTGTTGTGAGCAGACAGGTTTGTCTTGGGTAAAAGCACTCCCCATAGTGTTGATGTATATGAGAATGAGAAAAAGAACAAAGTCTAACTTGAGTCCTTTTGAGATTTTGTTTGGCAGGCCAACTTCCATTGGAGTAGGACCAGAACCACGACCACTGCCCTCTACAGTCATGTGTGAAGATGACATGCTAAACTACTGTCGAAATTTGTCCCTTGTTCTCTCTCAGATATCTCAGCAGGTCAAGGACGCTTTGCCCAAGCCAGCTGAAGGAGTCTTGCATGATATCAGGCCTGGCGATTTCGTGGTAACCAAGGACTTACATTTACATTTACATTTATTCATTTAGCTGACGCTTTTATCCAAAGCGACTTACAATTGCTATATATGTCAGAGGTCGCACGCCTCTGGAGCAACTAGGGGTTAAGTGTCTTGCTCAGGGACACATTGGTGTCTCACAGTGGATTCGAACCCGGGTCTCTCACACCAAAGGCATGTGTCTTATCCACTGCGCCATCACCACCCCATCACCAATGTTTCTTCACTTGAGGAAGAAGCATTGGAAATCTAAAAGGTGGAACGGCCCCCTGTTGATAACACACACTGCGGTGAAGGTGGCAGAGAGAGCTACGTGGCTGCATGCAAGCCACTGCAGGAAGGTTCCAGCTCCACCAGAGGGCACGACAGATCAGTAAAATGATTGACCGCTGCCTCATGCCAAGAGGGACGTCTGACTGACTGAGGTGAACAAACATACAGTGGTGTAAGGGAGCTGAACACGCAGCAACATCACTGGGTGGGAGTGATCTAAAGTCAGTACAGGCCAATGGATGACAACAAGGAGGAACTGCGAGGACTGAGGCTGACTGCGCTGCAAAACCGACTTGCCCTAGACCGGCTCACTGCCTCTTCTGGAGGGGTCTGTGTACTTGTGGGAACAGCTTGTTGTACTTACATTCCTGATAATGATGCTGATGGCCATGTGATAGATGTGGGTATTCAAAACATGACTAATGCAATAAAGAGGCTGACAACAAGGGAAGTTAATGCTGATGATGTGTGGGGATGAAATTGGTTTGAGGGTTTATGGAAAAAAAACAGAATACATTGGGTTAATTTTCATCTCAGCACTGACTATGGTTCTGCTTTTACTGTGTATGTGGCCCTGCGTAATGAGCATGATTAGGAGAGCTGTAAATTCAACCATGGAATCTTCAGTAGCTCATCAAATGGTAATGTACGACGCCCTGTATGGAAGTAAGAGTAATATGAGCTTTTCTGATGAAAATGATGAGGCCAAAAAGATGCTAAAATCTGACACCTACAGCAGATCTATTGAAGAAGAGTAAAAAGAGTAAATATTACATGTTGTAGAGTAAGCGAGGGTTTAAAGCAGGTCATTGTCCGTGTTACGAGATAATGCAAACCGAAAGAAATATGAGAAAGTTTTCCCTCTGTTTTAATATAACAAAGTTTTTTTTGTTGTTATTGTTTTCCTTACCTATAATCCAAATTGAGAGTTATTGTCTTCTTTATAGCTTGCTTGTATGTTAAGGAATGATTATGTTCCATACAAAAATAATGCAAATGCTTTTTCACCCTTATGAGAGTGATGGTGTGTTTTGAATCCTAGTGAATTTACATGCTTGATGTAAGCTATAAGGGTAATGTGTCTAAAAATCGTATTTACATTTAGTTGGTATAAGTGATCAAAAATTATCAAAAGGGAGGAGTGTTATGGAAATTTTCTAAAGTTGTCTTTCTTCTATATGTTGTACTAATCTCATATAACATTTTTAATATATATATATGTTAATCATGAACTAATAACTAAACATATAATGATAATGTGCAGGAGCTGTGCATGTCTTATGGGGTGATGTGCACAGAGTAACATGATTGACTAAGGTTTTATCTGTTTTCACTAATGTATCTTCTTGGATGGTATAAACAACAGGTGCTGGGAGAGTGTGGTATCACTCTGCTCACAGCGCTTTTTCCTCTGTGAATAGATTTGTCATGAATCTGGTCCATGCTCTCCCTGTCAACCACCACTAGAGGTCACCTGTTCACCACAGTGACTTTTACACTCACAGCACATTGGACTCCATTTCCCACAATCCAGTGCACAGATCACAGCTGTCACCATTCACACATCACACACACCTGATCACCATTTTCCAATCACCACCACACACCATATAAGCCTGGGACTTGCTCTTGCTCAGGGCCGAGTATTGTTAGCATTTATCACTCCCCAAGCGATAGCAACTTTACAGAGCCATATAGCCATTGTCTTAGCCTTAGTCTTGCCTTGTTTTCCTGCCGTGTCTGGCCCTGCCTGTGTTTACTGGATTTACCCTTAGCCTCTGCCGTTTGGACTCTGTTCGCTCCCCGTTTGGACTTATTGCTCTCGTCTCTGGATTATCTCTCTGCCTTGCCCCTTTGGATACTGTTTGTTGATCGTCGACCCACGCTTGCTCCACGGACTGCTTTGTCTTGCCCTTGCCATACCTGTTTGCCACTATCTGACCCTGCCTGTTTACTGACCATGTTTTAGAATAAAGCTTTGCATATGGATCCGCACGTCTCACGTCTCGTCAGCCCCGTAACAGAATACTCGGCCAAACAAGGATCCAGCAGCTTTTCTAAAGAACCCTGGCCAGGTATGGATCTATTTGACCAGCTGCTCAACCTTCGACAAGGGAATTCACCCATCGAGGAGTATGTCTCACAATTCTGTGAGTTATCAAACGGGAGCCCGTTTGACGAGACCGTTTTAAAAGACATTTTCCGCCTCGGTATAAATGAGGCCATTAAGTCTTGGCTATCTGAGGGAAAATTTAACTGCAGCCTGAAGGATTACATGGACTATGCTTTACTGTGTGCTCAATCTTCGTTCACTGTGGGTATCGTGGAAGAGGAATGCAACACCTCGTCTGTGAATAAAATGGAGGCCGCAGCAGAGCCCATTTACAAAATGGCAGCCACAGTTGATCGTCACGAGTCAAGCCAAGCCACAGTTGATCGTCACGAGTCACACCACGACTCAGCTCCTCAGCCAGAGTCTGCTCACGTCAAGCCAGAGTCTGCTCACGTCAAGCCAGAGTCTGCTCACGTCAAGCCAGAGTCTGCTCACGTCAAGCCAGAGTCTGCTCACGTCAAGCCAGAGTCTGCTCACGTCTCCGCTGTCAAGCCAGAGTCACACCACGTCACAGTGCTCCAGCCAGAGTCTGTCACACCCAAGGATTTAAGGTCAGTCCTTCAAGTTCCCTGTCTGATATCCAGTGTGATGGACCCACCACTGATGTCAGTGCGAGTAGCTGGCATTCCCAGGGCCTCAACCCTGTCTGTTACAGAGACCGTTCCCCTGACCTCAGTACTTCCCGTTATGGCGGTTGCCATTTTGAGTGTGTGGGCTGCACACTGTGCTCCTGAGGCCTCTCCTGTCCATGAGTCTGCTCCAGTGCCTCCAGAGGTGGCGGCTTCCGCTGCAGAACCTCCCGAAGTGGTGGCACCCGTCCCTGAACTCGCTGTCTGCCCTGTCACGGCCACGGAGGCCGTTCCTGACCTCATGGTCTGCCCTGTCACGGCCATGGAGGCCGTTCCTGACGTCACTGTCTACCCTGTCACGGCCACGGAGGCTGTTCCTGAACTCACGGTCTGCCTTGTCACGGCCACGGAGGCCGTTCCTGACCTCATGGTCTGCCCTGTCATGGCCATGGAGGCCGTTCCTGAACTTACGGTCTGCCCTGTCACGGCCATGGAGGCCGTTCCTGAACTCACTGTCTGCCCTGTCACGGCCATGGAGACCGTTTCTGAACTCACTGTCTGCCCTGTCACGGTCATGAAGGCCGCCCCTGAACTCACTGTCTGTCCTGTCACGGCCAAAGAGGCCGTCTGTGAACTCACACCCTGTCCTGTCACGGCCAAAGAGGCCGTCTGTGAGCTCACGCCCTGTCCTGTCACGGCTAAAGAGGCCGTCTGTGAGCTCTCGCCCTGTCCTGTCACGGCTAAAGAGGCCGTCTGTGAGCTCTCGCCCTGTCCTGTCACGGCTAAAGAGGCCGTCTGTGAGCTCTCGCCCTGTCCTGTCACGGCTAAAAACACCGTCTATGAAACCTCGTCCTGCCCTGCCACGCCCCCTGAGATCATGAATGCTCTCCCTGTATTGTCTGTCTCTGCTCTCCCTGTGTTGTCTGTCTCTGTTTCCCCCAGATCTCAGACTCTGCCATGGTTGCCTGCCCAGTCTGCTTCCTGGCGAGGGTTTTCTGCTCAGGTCTGGTGGTCCTCTGCCCCGCCGTGGTGGTCTTCTGCTCAGGTCTGGTGGTCTTCTGCTCGGGTCTGGTGGGCTCCTGGTCCGTCTGCTCCGCCCTGGTGGGCTCTTGCTCTGTCCTGGTCTCAGGTTCCGGCTGGATGTCTTGCTCTGCCCCAATCCCCGGTCTTCCCACTTCCTCAAGGACCTGGCCCTCCGTCCCTCCCCCTGTTCCGCCTCCGCTCCACCGCCCTCCTGGATTGTGTAGGAGCGTCTGGAAGCCGCTCCTTGGGGGGGGGGGGGGCGGGGCTATGTCATGAATCTGGTCCATGCTCTCCCTGTCAACCACCACTAGAGGTCACCCGTTCACCACAGTGACTTTTACACTCACAGCACATTGGACTCCATTTCCCACAATCCAGTGCACAGATCACAGCTGTCACCATTCACACATCACACACACCTGATCACCATTTCCCAATCACCACCACACACCATATAAGCCTGGGACTTGCTCTTGCTCAGGGCCGAGTATTGTTAGCATTTATCACTCCCCAAGCGATAGCAACTTTACAGAGCCATATAGCCATTGTCTTAGCTTTAGTCTTGCCTTGTTTTCCTGCCGTGTCTGACCCTGCCCGTGTTTACTGGATTTACCCTTAGCCTCTGCCGTTTGGACTCTGTTCGCTCCCCGTTTGGACGTATTGCTCTCGTCTCTGGATTATCTCGCTGCCTTGCCCCTTTGGATACTGTTTGTTGATCGTCGACCCACGCTTGCTCCACGGACTGCTTTGTCTTGCCCTTGCCATACCTGTTTGCCACTATCTGACCCTGCCTGTTTACTGACCATGTTTTAGAATAAAGCTTTGCATATGGATCCTCACGTCTCGTCAGCCCCGTAACAAGATTGATCATTTCTGCAGAAATTAAAAGCAAGACAAATTTGGTTTGGTCTTTTCATTTTCAGTCTTCACAATTTCATTAAATCAGATTTTCCACGACGACAGGCTTTCACTATACACTAGTTTATAACTAGTTTATAATGTTATCTTTCATGCATACTTTTTTTTGTATGACTCACATCGTACCAATTCATACAAAATCTTAAAATATATATATTTTTTTCTTACCATGAGATCTGGTTGTTTTCTTTTTTTTTTTTTTTTTAATCTTCACCCACATTCACATTGGACCCATTTATGTTGTTCAAAATATTGCATTGTTGATAATATTGTTGTTCTTTAATCATTTTGTAACTGAAAATAGTTAACTGAAAACGTGACTTAAAATGTATGTTTTCAATAGTTTTGAATAAGTTGCTGTTTCTATAAATACATATTTCTTGAGGAGTTTTTGAGCTGTAGGAACATCTATGCAACTTCAACCAAATAAATGCTCACATCAAACCAAATGTTGCGTTTGAACATCAATGGACCACAAAGTCATCATTTTATGTGATTACAACCATTCAATATTATACATTTCCAAGCAATCAGCGAGCGCCATCAGTCAAGTGGTTATCTGCCACTCGTTGCATCAAGATGGGCCTGGATTGCCAGCGTCAGAACGCTTGACAGCAGCTGAAACATTACGCCTCATAAAAGCGGGGAAAAGCAGTCTTAAATAACATCTGAAGAGTAGGTCGTGTTATTGAATTACAACAAGGGCTGGGAAACAATTAAGTACTGATTAAATTCCATTTTCGCTGACAGGAGGCAGAGACAGACAGCAATTTCCGCTTCCCATAGATTAAATTAGCCACCATCAGCATGATCCCATTGAAGTTTGGGGGGCCAAGAGAGCCTACAAGGAGATTAGTTACTTTGTGCTGGAATGCTCTGAAGTTGGTAAAGCAAGTTGCCGATTGATTGAAAGATTTGGGCCTAGAAGGGAAATTTAAGCAAATTTCCTCTCTGATTTGGGTCTCACTTGCCCCACGCATTCAAATAAGACTCTTGGGCGGATTGTTTTGCCATCTGAAGTAGACAATGACACCCCGACTGCAGGCCGGCTTTACCTACTCATCATTATTCAGCACAATTTCACAAATGTATTACGGCTGATTAGAAGGAAACATTAGCGTACATGTGTTTTCACAGGCTCCCAGGGTTGACAAGCACTGAGGTGATAAGTAGCAATTGAATTTGGAGATGATATTACAAATGTTCATTATGACTTAATCAGCAAATAATTGGATGAAATTGACTTGAGTGACACTTCACTAAGGTAGCCCTGTTGTCAGAGAAGCTCTAATTTAACCTTTTTTTTTCCTGCAAAAAATGTAATATTTATTTCATTTTAAGCTATTGTTGATTTTAAATGCTATTTTTTATTGCTTATTATATAAATAATACTGTCAGCTTGACTTAATATTTTTAATTAAAAATAAATAACCTTTAAAAAAAAACATAAGTCGACAGCATTTGAGGCATAATGTTGATCACCACAAAAATTATTTGCACTTGTTCCTCATTTAAAAAAATTAATTAATTAATTAAATGGAAGTAAACCTGACTATTTTGTAAACATTAAAATACTTCAAAAGTTCAATGAAAAGATGTAAACAATGTGTATGTTAACATAATTTTAGTGTGAAAAAATTGATTAACTTTAGTATAGTTGTTACGGTTCTGTTTCTGTTTAGTTCCCTGTTTTGCCCATATTTGGTTTTTCCCAGTCATTAGTTAATTATCTATCATCCCCATCACCTGTGTTTGATTAATTATCTCGTTTGTGCCTTTGTTCTAGTCCCTTTATAAGTCCTGAGTTTCCCTTCAGTGTTTGTCCGTTCTTAAGTTAATAATGTCAAGTGTGTGTTGATGCCACTAAATAAAGAATACTCCTTTTGTTTACTCCGTCGTCGTGCGCCTTATTCGCCACAACCACCGATGCATAACAGAAGAACGGACCAAACAGAGGATGGAGTTTGCGGAGTCTATTTATGCCCTGGCCTGCCGAGAACTGCCTTTGATTGAGTTCGCGAGGGAGTTCAGCAGACTCACAGTTCGGACGGGGTTTGATGATGCTACGCTGAACTCCTTGTTCTGGATCGGGGCAAATTACCATCGCTCCGTGGACCTCCCAGACACCACCGGACTCAGCTGGAGGGAAGGGATCCTCCGGTGTCTGGAGAGTGTCCAGCCCCGATCCAGAACCAACCCGCCGCCCGCGGTGAGGAAGAACCCGCCGTACACGGCGATGAATGTTCCGCCTGTGGCGAAGAGGATTCCGCCGCAAGGGGCAATGAACGTTGCACCGTCCGTGGCGAAGATGGCTCCGCCGCCTATTACGGCTCACCCCGAGCCACCGAGGGTAGAGGTTCAGGTACCGGTAGGCGTGTTAATAGTATATGAGGGAATGTCATTCCCTCCAGTGCCTGCTCCTCGCCAGTGCCCTCCAGTGTCTGCTCCTCACCAGCGCCCTCAAGTGTCCGCGCCTCCCGAGCGCCCCATTGAATCTGCGCTGCAAGAGCACCCTCAAGTGTCCGCGCTGCAAGAGCGCCCTCAAGTGTCTGCGCTGCAAGAGCGCCCTCCTGTGTCTCCGCTGGTCCCGTCCAGCTCTCCTTCGTCTCCGCTGGTTCTGTCCAGTTCCGCGCCTCCCGCGCACCCTCAAATGTCCGCGCTGCAAGAGCGCCCTCAGGTGTCCGCGATACAAGAGCGTCCTCCTGCATCTCCGCTGGTCCCGTCCAGCTCTCCTTCGTCTCCGCTGGTTCTGTCCAGCTCCGCGCCTCCCGTGCGCCCCCAAGAATCCGCTCCTCCAGAGCGCCCTCCAATGTCCGCTCCTCCAGAGTGCCCTCCAGCGTCCGCTCCTCCAGAGCGCCCCCCAGAGCCCGCTCCTCCAGAGCGTCCCCAAGTGTCCGCTCCTCCTGAGTGCTCTACAGAGCCTGCTCCTCCAATGTGGCTCCTAGAGGGGAAAGTTCCCCAAAATTTTTTTGGGGGGGGCTATATTCCCCTGGCCTGCGTGGCCGGGCCTAGGACCAAGGCCACAAGGCTGCCTGATCCGCCATGGCTCCCAGTGTCTCCTGATCCACCATGGCTCCCCGAGTCTCCTGATCCGCCATGGCCTTCCGAGTCTCCAGTCCCGCCATGGTCTCCCGAGTCTCCAGTCCCGCCATGGCCTTCCAAGTCTCCAGTCCCGCCATGGCTCCCTGAGTCTCCTGAATTATCTAATTTGTGCCTTTGTTCTAGTCCCTTTATAAGTCCTGAGTTTCCCTTCAGTGTTTGTCCGTTCTTAAGTTAATAATGTCAAGTGTGTGTTGATGCCACTAAACAAAGAATACTCCTTTTGTTTACTCCGTCGTCGTGCGCCTTATTCGCCACAACCACCGACGCATAACAATAGTCATATTCAGTAACTTTGTTGCCATAGCAGCACTACATTATAAACCCTAAAATCACAATATGACAATTTAAACAACTTTGAGTTAAGAAAATACAATATTTAACTGAGAATTAATGTAGTTGCTTTTATAGAATTATAAGCTACACATAAGCTACACATTTATTCTAATTAAATTTTATTACATTTTTTAGATAATTTTAATTTCAATTAAATACAATTTAATTTTTTTTTTTAAATGGTGGCGATTTAGTTTACAGTGTCTTTTTGCTTACTTTAAGTACTATTTTGTTACTGTTAATTTTACATAATACAATTTATTTATAATAAAAATATCAACAACAACAAAAAAAAAAGCCCTCTGACTCATATAGTATGTAAACAATATGCGCGTTAACATTATTTTAGTATGAAAAAGTTACTTACTAACCTTTTTCAGAGTACAATTATTGTTGGTATCTTTGTTGCCATGCCAACAATGTTGTAATTCCTAAAATCACTGTAAAAAATTATGATTTGTACAACTTTAATGATCTAATATATATGTTTGAACAATTATAAGCTTGGCATTTCTGCCTCCAAAACTTGACCACAAGTGCCTAAACATGACCTCAATTTTTACTTTTATTAAAGGGGTCATCGGATGTCTATTTTCCACAAGTTGATATGATTCTTTAGGGTCTTAATGAAAAGTCTATAACATACTTTGTTTAAAATTTCTCAATGGTAGTGTAAAACAACACCCTTTTTACCTTGTTAAAATCAGCTCTGTTTTCAGCAAGCTGTTTTAGTGCATGTTCCTTTAAATGCTAATGAGCTCTGCTGATCCCGCCCCCCTCTTCTGTGGGGTGACGAGCCACGGAACTTGCTAACTAGCACGTTATTAGGATTTGCAAAGATTCATAAAATAACCTTATACTCACTTCTGTAGGTGAAGCTGGATCATGAATGATTCACACGAACACAGACACATTTAGGCAGATCAGAGGATGCATTTCCTTCAAAAACAAACGTAATCCACTGCATCTTCAGCAGCTCAGATGCCGAGAGTAAATGACTACTGCTTTGTTCATGATTACATCCAACAACAGAACACCTCAATCGCTATGGACTCATTCTTGTCTACAACCGTTCCGGCGTCGAAACAATGGCGGGCTGAAGACAGCTCACTCAGGGTGGGTCTAAGGTAAAACTATACTGTCAATCAACAATCGTGACGTCACATCTGAGATCGTCTCGATTTGAGAAAAGGGAAATTATTAAAAAAAAAAAAAAAAAAAACTACTGGGTGGATCTTTATCATTATAGGGTGGTTGTGTACACACACTGCCAACACACATTTCAGTTCAAACAACTTGTAAAAGTGCATGTCATATCCAATGACCCCTTTAAAAAAAATTGTGTCAAAATGATGAATTCTAGTATCCTTGTTACCAGTGTTGGGCACGTTACTTTAAAAAAGTCATTAGTTATAGTTACTAGTTACTTCTCACAAATAGTAACTGAGTTACATCATTATAAAAGTAACTAATTACCAGGGAACGTAACTGTGTGTTACTTAAAAAAAAAAATCAAATATGTCAAATAACTTGGATGCGACGGCAAGTCGTGCACCTTCACACTAGAGTTTACGGTACGTCAAAAACAGGTAGCTACACTGCGCATCCACTCAGATGAACTGAAAAATAAAATTATAATAATATTATAATAAATTATAGTAACACCGCATTTTATTGTTAGTAACTGTAACGGCATTGTAATGGAGGAAACAGTAATTTGTTTGATTACTCGTTACTGAAAAAAATTGCGCCGTTTATTAATAACTCTGTTATTTGTGTCACTGCTTGTAACCTGTTACATGTACTAATATATACATGTATGAGTAATAACACTAAATTATGCATAATTACAAGCAATTAACCGTATACCAAACCTTAAAGGCTTCGTTCGCCCAAAAATGAAAACTTTGTCATTAATTACTTTATTTTAATTTACATTATTTACAAAGCTACGATAATACTTTTTGTGCGCAAAGAAACAATAACAATTTATTCAACAATAATTTAATTCTTCTTCTTCTAATAATAATAATAATATAATTATTATTAGAATTATTCTTCTCCCCTTGTTACCGTCTTCCGCCATTTTGAAGAGTAGCCCAGAACGCAATCGCAAGCATGCTGAACTTAAACAACGCTGATTACGTTGATTATGTTCTGGGGTACTCTCCAAAATGGTGGAAGACTGTAACTCGGGGAGAAGAATTGTTGAATCAATTATGTTATTATTGTTTTCTTTGTGCACAAAAAGTATTCTTGTAGCTTTGTAAAATTACGGTTGAACCACTGATGTCACATGGACAATTTTATCGATGTCCTTGCTACGTTTCTGGACCTGGGAACATTGCAGTTGCATTGGAGGGCCAGAGAGCTCTCAGATTTCATCAAAAATATCCTAATTTGTGTTCTGAAGATGAACGAAGGTCTTACGGGTTCTGAACAACATGTGGGTGAGTAATTAATGACAGAATTTTCATTTTTGGGTGAACTATGCCTTTAAAGGCATGTTTACACGACATAGTTTTCAACTAAAATGGTAAACTTTATGTGTTTTGGCCATTCATTTACACAACAACTGTATTTTGAGGACCTGAAAATGCAAACCTTTGAAAATGGGTTTCAAAGTGCAAGTTTTTGAAAATTTGAATTTGTCAAACGGAATTTGTGAATTTGTACGAAAGGTGATGTCAAGCGTATGTTTATGTGCGCAGGTGCATAGTGTTTTTTGTTGTTGTTGTTTTTTACAAAGTGACATTGCCATCTACTGGCCTGACATGAATAATACAGCATTTTCAAATATTTACACAGATCTTTGCAAACGGGATCATTGTTAAAAACTCAAAGGAAAAAATGCTGTTTTTATGTTGTGGTGCAATCATACATATATAATTACAAGTTGTTAATTACCATTACTCAGTACTCATTTATGTAATTACACTGTAAGAAAAGCACCTTAACATAAAGTACTTTTTTTCAACATAACGCCACAACTGTAGCTGTAGACCAATCATAACATGAATTTAACCCTGAACATCCCTTTAATAAGGAAAAGCTGGATTAAAACTTGGATAAAATGAAATGTTGTGACATGGAAATAAAAAAAATTAATGTATACTCGATAGATAGATTTCAACTGTCATTATAACACAATATCTCTAAATATTTTTCAAAGCAGCATGTGCTTCATTGGATTAATTACTATGTAATTAATGATGTATTACCATGTGATAACATATGTAATTAATCTGATTTAAAGTTATAGCAATTGACAACCCTAATATTAAAAAATAAAAATAGCACTATCGAATAAACCCTGCAGGTTTGTGTGTGAAAATCCTCCAATCCAAATCCCCCTTCCGCCGAGATTTGGCTGAAAACATCCAGGACCAAATATCAATCATGATAGTGCACTGCATTGCAATTTCTGGAGACTTGATATATTTTTTATTGAGATTTATTGTGCTGGTGTGAGCAGGTGACAGTCAACAAACCAGCATTCAGCACGGCCTGTTTCTCAGCACGGGCTCGTCCTGACTGATCCTGGCGATGCCGCGCTGCATTATCTCCACGGCCAGGCTCGTTCATCTGTCACCCTCTTTCTCTGCTTAGGACAGAGGAAATAACAGTCTCATAATGGTCATAATTAGGGAGATCGATGCAGTTCGCCAGCGGGCTGCTCGGCTTGGCCATAAACCTTCAGCGCGCTCCGAGGAAGAAAAATCAGGGGCCCTCAAGGCCAAAATTTACGCTTGATAAAATTTGACTATCAAGTTTCATATGTCATGAGTTAGAGTGTGCGCATGAGTGGACTTATGAACAGTAAATTTTACACCTGGTTAGACTTGATTCATATTTGGCCTCCTGCTCATCAGCAGTGAGTATGTATTCATATTCATAGGGCTGAACGCTGTATGACTGTGTACTTGAAATGTGTCACTCAGTAGTGCTGCTCGGTATTAAATATTTGTTACACATGAAAGCTATGAAGAAACAGTGTAATGTGAAAAAAAGAGAGCAGAATATGCACCAAATAAGTCAAAACAATGAAGTTAGGGGGCAAAAAATTACTTTTTACTAAAATGTAAAATGTGCAAATGTGTGTAAAATGACTTAAAGTAACTACTGTTGTTCACTGGGACTCGTAAAAAAAAAATATATGAATATTATTTCAGCCTGCACATATCTTCGAAGTATCTTTTATGAAACATCTTTACTTTGTTACTCTGCTTTAGTACATTTTTTATGTATATCTGAGTAACTTTATCAGAGTATTTTTAGTTTAGGATTACATTCTAAAACATAATATGATACTTTTTACTCATATCATATCATAAGAATATATCATAAAATATATCATTAGGGTATCTAAAAATTGAAACTAATACCATAAAAACAAAAAAAATTCATAATTTGAAAAAATGAATGTTAGCTGAAATAAAACATAAAAAACGTATATCAGAGAGGTGCCTAATTTACTATAACTTGATGTACTAAAATAAATAAAACTAATTAATAAAAGCTACTAAAAATGATGAAAACATACAGCCAAATTATTAAAACATTAAAATTAAAATAAAAACGGAAATAATAAAAATAACATCTGATTCAAAATATTGATACAAATATAATAGTATCAAAATTATCCTAAATTAATACTGCATATAGTTCCTCATTATCTTAAAGTAAAGAAATCACAAGACAGATGTTCGATTCACAAACAAGTTCATTCTTGTCAATGAACTTGTTGAATTATATATTTTTTTTTTGTTGCCAAATATTTACACAAATTTTACTTTTCAGTATTTACTAAAATAATATAATATAATATAATTTCACTTTTTGCATACTTCAATGATCAGTAACTCAAATACATATATATATTAAAGTTTAATGTTTAATGATTATGTGTATACAAGTTACTCATCCAAGAAGCAGATGAGTTTGTTTCTTCGTTAGATTTGGAGAAATGCATCACTTGCTCACCAATGAGCCTCTGCAGTGAATGGGCGCCATCAGAATGGTAGTCAAAACAGCCGAACAGCTGAAAAACATCACAATAATCCACAAGTAATCCCATCATAGGCTCATTGGAAATACATGGCTCTATATACATTTCTGCAGAACTGAACAACAACAACAACAACAACTATATTTATGATTCTCTGCAGTTTTCAGTTGAAATTAACACTAGAGGCTCAGACAAATTGACAAAAACTCAGACAAATTGTATTCCTTTTCACACAAAGTATGATTTACAGGTACAGAGTTTTGTACGATGGTGGAGAGAGCTCAACGCGCTGCAACTTCAGAAAACACAAGCAAATAGAAAAAGCACTAGCAAATCAAGAAAACTCCATCAGTTTGATAGCAGGTGCTGCAAATACTCACAACACAACCAAATAAAGAATTTTATTTGCAGTGCCCTTCTTTGTTTGGTTGTGTTGTGAGTATTTGCACCGTGTTTTTTTTATTTGGTTCTGTTGTGAGCATTTGCAGCGCGTTTCTTTATTTGGTTGTGTTGTTCTTAAATTGATGAAGTTGTTTTTCTATTTGCAGCGCACTGAGCTGTCTCAACCACTGTAGTTTTGATTAATAAAACCTAATTTTCACACAATTACTTGCAGAATATTATGTTGACTTCAAAACAATTTTAACATCCTGCGCGACTTAACAACATTTAAAAGTATCAGTTTTCGTCACATACAGTTTCATATGCATGAGTTTTCTAACTCAGTAAGTTTGCTCGGTTGCTCACCCGATACGGCGTTGCACTTGAGTGATGAAGAGCTCCGGTACAAATCCCACAAAACTATGATTCGACAAAACAGCTCAAATCTACATAAGGAAGTTAAAATATCTCGACTGAATCAACAAATGCATTTTTATATCACTTTTGCATTTGTTAACATTATCGGGTAGGTTTAGGGTTGGGTTTGGTGTAGGGGATATTTCCAACAAGAATTACTGTTTTTCATTATTGTAAGGGGTATGTGTAGATGTTAATAAAACACAATCTAAGAGGCAGAAAATGTAATTTATTGTTAGCTTCCGGATTTAGCTGTATGCCTTCTAGCCACAAACATTCTGAACATATTAATAACGTATTAAAAACAATGGTCACGCATTGAATGTGTGTTTTAGTGCCACTCTCTGGACATTTCAGTTTGTAACTGCAATAAAACATGCAGTAAAGGAACATAATTACAAAGTACATTCAAAATAAATTACTGTTGTACATTTACTTGCATAAAATCTAAAATGAGTATTTATACTTGTAATATTTTATTAGGGCAGCTATACTTTTACTCAAGTACTTGATGTGTGTACTTCGTCCACCGGGTTAAGATATCTTCACTAAATTCATTGTCATTGTCTCAGCGTTCAGCCACAGCGAGGGCTGTGAAAGTGATGTTTAACACCCCAGGAATTAGCGACGTGGAGCTGCGAGTTGTTGTAATTCCATACAACTTGTCCCGTGGGAGATGTTTTTGACGGTGACTGACAGCCTCAAAGCTGGCCTTTCCCGTCACCACTCCCATGAGGCTCGTCAGACGGAAGAGCTCTCCTGAATCAAAAAACCAACCTCAACTCCTCATAAACATCAGTAACCTCATCAGACTCAGTTAAAGTGAAATCAAACCATGAGGGTACTTAATAATTATTTTCAAAAAAAGTTTTTAAACATGTAATGGTAAAATTATAGTTTCTGTTGAGTTGCACATTAATTGACCTTGCTATGAGTGCATGAAATACATTTTTTTATGTATTTGTTTTGAAAAGCTAAAACGTAGCTGTCAAGGCAACAGTTCTGATGTTTAAAGTTGAAGTACCAAAATGACTAAGTCTAAGACTTAAATACAAACATATTAAAGCTAAACAGAAATATTTTTTAAAAAGTATAAGTATGAAAAATTTAAACTTGAAAAAGCCAAGGTGACATTTATGATTTTGAATGACTGAAGAATGACTAAAATTGCTAAAACTAAGTCTGAAATCACAAGGAAATTAAAGCTATATAATAAAAAAGGAAAGCTTAAAATATAAAAATAAAAGCAAATTCAGAATATTCAAAAGGCTTAAAAAACATACTAAATGGTGTTTTTTTGAAAATCTAAAAATGCACAAAGTCTCCTGTGAGGGCTAAGTTTAGGTGTAGGGCAATAGCACACACAGTTTGTTCAGTATAAACACCATTACGCCTATGGAGGGTCCCCATAAACCACAAAAACCAACGTGTGTGTGTGTGTGTGTGTGTATGTATACACACACACATATATATATATATAAATATATATATATATATTACTGAATAACAAAATTACTTTAAAATTACAATGGAAGCTGGGGTGGGGGGTGTATCAAATAAAATTTTAAAATGGAAATTAAAAATGTATTCAACTGCTTATGAATCATTATTATTTTTGAATAAATTAAGCAATAGGATATAAAAATCGAATTTTACATCACTGACCCACATACTACATATTTAAGGGAGAGAGAGAGAGAGATCTACGTTGTGTATTTCTAAGGCCTGCCAGCAGCTCATGCTATAATCATACTGATCCCGTCCCTCAGGAAGAGGCAGATCCGGGCCAGGCTTTCCAGCGACTGACAGCAACAGGTGCAGCGCAGGAACCGTTTTCACATTATTGACTCGGACGTCTCTAGAGATACGTGCTCCAGCATGGATTGATTTACCGATACTGTCAACTCCTATATTTCACTCTCCTCAAGAAAGCAGCCATCGCATTTGAAAACGATCAGGTTCTCCAGAGACCCGAGGGAGCTGGAGAGAAACAAGGAGCGATTCAAGCGGTCAAGGCCAAGCTAAACCAGGCCAGGAAGTCTGCCAGGAGGGATTACATGGGGCAGCTGCTGCGGGACTTTTTACATCAATAACGCAAGGCCACTTTGGGTCACCAACTACAAGCTCAGAAGCCAAAAAGTAACCCCTTCTCTCGACCTAGAAACCAGCCAAACCAGTTTTACTGCCGCTTTGAAAACCAATGATCCTTTTGTGTCCATTCCTTGACCCGTCGCCACACCATTGACCTTCCCTCCAAAACACTGAGGACACTTTCCCTCGAATAAATGATGGCGCTCAAACACACCAGAACCTTCTGTCACTTCATAGGAACATTATGAAAGCAAATCATATGCAGGATGTATAGAAGGCTACATAAACAAAACAAAAAAAACAAATACATGTAAAACGAATAAATTAATAAATAAGAAATATATAAAAGACAAGATAAAAATGACGAAAGCACATAAACTAAAATGAAAATATAGAAGCTAATTCAAATCTAAATAAATACTATAATAGCATATAAATAATAGTAAAATAATATCGCAGGACAATTACTCTCAATATATATATGTATGCTGTCAAACGATATTATGTCAAACGAAAAGTTTTCGTTCACATAATATATGTGTGTGTACTGTGTATATTTATTATGTATATATACAGTAAATACACACACAGTATATATTTTGAAAATATTTACATGTATTTAAATGTATATATTTATATTCATATAATTTATATTATATAAAAATATTTAATATATAAGCATAACATATTTTCTTAAATATATACATGTATGTGTGTGTATTTATATATACATAATAAATATATACAGTTCACACATATTATGTAAACAAAAACTTTTATTTTGGATGTGATTAATCGCGATTAATCGTATGACAGGAATAATATATAATAATATTATTATATATATATATATATATATATATATATATATATACACACAATGCAGTCACTGCATTTATGAATTTGTCACAGAATGGCCTGTCTCCAGCGTCATCACGATCACTTTCACCTGCACCTGATTACTGATCACCCGCACCTGCACCTGTCACGAATCTGGTCCATGCTCTTCCGGACAATCACCACCAGATGTCACTCACTCACCACATTGACTCTCACGCCACACTTCTCTGGACTGCAATACCCATCATCCATTGCACAGATCACAGCTGTCACCATTCACTCATCACACTGAGCACACACATCTGATTCTCATTATTACACACACTATATAAACCTGGGACTTGCTCTTGCTCGCGGCCGAGTATTATTTGCAGTTATCTCTCTCCTAGCGATAGCAAATTTACAGAGCCATTATCATAGTCTTAGTCTTGCCTTGTTTTCCTGCCGTGTCTGACCCTGCCTTTGTTTCCTGGATTTACCCCTTTGCCTTGCCGTTTGGACTCTGTTCGCTCCCCGTTTGGACTATTGCTCTCGTCTCTGGATTATCTCTCTGCCTTGCCCCTTTGGATACTGTTCGCTGATCATCGACCCACGCTTGCTCCACGGATTGCTCTGTCTTGCCCTTGCCATACCTGTTTGCCCCTGTCTAACCCTGCCTGTTTTCTGACCATGTTTTGTAATAAAGCTTTGCATATGGATCCGCACGTCTCACGTCTCGTCAGCCCCGTAACAGCACCTCATCACCACCATCATCAAGAACCACATAAGAGCACTCACCTCAGTTCACCCGGTTGTCCGATCTCGTTCCTGCAATGTGGACTCTCTCCCGACGGATTCCATTCGTTGAGTATTACCTCTGAATTCCTTACCTGTTGATACTTACCTCCTGCTCTCCTCCTCGTTGTCTTCCCCGTCTCCAGACAGTCCTGTGGTGGATATTCCCACTCTCCTGTGCTCCACACCATCTCCACGCCAAGCGTCTGAAAAGACGAAAGCCACAATTAGAAGCACGACTCATCACCAGCAAGAGATCTGAAGTTCACTACTCACCTCACTATCACTGGTTCCACTGATCCTGTAAATAAACTCACTGTGCTTTTACACCTACCTCTGTGTCCGGCAGTTAATGTAACAGAATTGCATATAAATTTTGCATATAGCAGCACAGGGTTATTATAGTTAACTAAAAAAAAAACTATAAACACTCGAATAAATAACTGAAATCTAATAAAATATAACGAAAATGTTGTTTAGATTAACGTGAAAAAATAGATTAACTTTAGTTTAACTAAAACTGACATTAAAAAAAAAAACCTACCAAAATGACACACACTTAAAAAACATAAGTAAATAAATGAATGAAAAACTAAAGTAGTATCTCAGTGATAATAAAAATGCATTAGAGAAAATACATTATAAATCATAATTTTGATAAAGTCACAATTGAGGTAAATAATCACATTGTGATTTAACAATTATGAGAAATTAGGTTATAGCTGCAACTCATTTTATTAATTTACAGATATACTACCATCAGTTTTCAATAAAACAAGACATTAGGGACTATGCTAATTTATGCTGATTTTAATTAACAAACAATAATTGTTACTGTGTCCAAATATGATGCTTTTCACCACTATATTAAAATAATGGGAATTTAATAACATAAACACACTCAAAGGTAAAACACTGGGTTGCATTACAGTAACTGCATTTTTTAGATTAAATGTGATTAACTGTCACTGAACTGTCACAAACCAATAATAAATGAACTAGAAAAACTAGATAATTTGGTTTGAGAATGCCTGACCAAAAAGTTTTTTAAAAGTTTGACGGTTTTCAGTCTGAAATGGTAAAGATTAAAGCATAAAGACTGTTTTGAAGGCAATACAGTCTGTCAGGTAGATAGATAGATAGATAGACAGACAGACAAGAATGGAAGCTTAAATGAGTTCAGATGGCTTAGAAATATTGCTAAGGTATTCTGGATGGTTGCTAGGGTACTTGGGGTGGTTGCTAGGGTGTTCCTAGAGTAACCGGGAAGGATGCTAGGGTACTCTGGGTGGTTGTTAGGGTGTTGCTATACAGTTGCTAGGATACTTAGGGTGGTTGCTATGCAGTTTCTAGGGTACCAAAGGTGGTTGCTAGGGTACTTGGGGTGGTTGCTAGGGTGCTGCTAGAGTAACCGGGAAGGATGCTAGAGTACTCTGGGTGGTTGTTAGGGTGTTGCTATACAGTTGCTAGGATACTTAGGGTGGTTGCTTTGCAGTTGCAAGGGTATTTGGGGTGGTTGCTAGGTTGCTACTATGTGATTGCTAGGGTATTCTGGGTGGTTGCTAGGTTGGTGTGGAGTGTTGCTATGAAGTTGCTGGTAAGTATCATCCCATTGGGGCAGTTGCTAGGGTGGTTGCTAGAGTACCTGGGGTGGTTGCTAAGGTTTTTCTATGTGGTTGATATGATACCTGGGGCTGTTGCTAGGGTGTTTCTATGCGGTTGCTAGGGTACTCGGGTGGTTGCTAGGTTGGTGTGGAGTGTTGCTATGAGTGTTTCTGGTAGGTATCATCCCATTGCTAGCATGTTTCAGATACTATACTAGATACGGCTGCTGGCTTCTCACCGTTTCTGAGGAAAAAGAATCACCTTTGCCAGACTACTCAAAACAAGACGCGTGAGTGGCAGCGAGAGGAACAATTGATTCCTGTTTTTGTACCAGTCAATGCTCCATCAGTGTAAATCTAGTTTGTTGAAAATAATGAGGGAAAGACGAGGGGGAAAAGATGCATAGGAGTGATAATTAAACTTAAAAAAAAAATAATAATCACTAGTTTTTTAAAAGAAAGAAAAATATTAAAGGACTATAGATGATTAAATCATAGTATGCTGGGGATTGATGTACTTGAGCTAAAATAGTTTTGTACTGAGCTGCTTTGCTAGTTGGTTAATTAACACTCACATGTATCCTATTTAAAGGAATAAAATAACCAAAAATGAAAATTTGCTGAAAATGTACTCACCCTCAGGCCACCCAAGATGTAGATGAGTTTGTTTCTTCATCAGATTTGGAGAAATGTAGCATTGCACAACTTTCTCACCAATGGATCCTCTGCAGTGAATGGGTGCCGTCAGAATTAGAGTCCAAACAGCTGATAAAAACATCACAATAATCCACAAGTAATCCACACCACTCCAGTCCATCAGTTAATGTCTTCAAAAGCTGTGTAAGAAACAAATCCATCATTAACACATGTCTAACATCAAACCATTGCTACAGGCTACAATACAAATCCAGTCCATAATATCGCTTTGTCTTCTGAAAAAGTCATCTTGTCTGAATCAAGAGAGAAATATGTATTTTGACGTGAGAGGACAACAGGAGATTGACTTTTCCCTGGAGGAAGCGTTATAATTCATTATGGACTCATATTTTGGCCAGAAGTGATCATTTCAAGTGATATGATGACTTTGTTTCTTACAAACACACAGCTTTTCAAGCTTTTCAAAACATTAACTGATGGTTTGGAGTGGTGTGGATTACTTGTGGATTATTGTGATGTTTTTTATCAGCTGTTTGGACTCTCATTCTGACGGCACCCATTCACTGAACAGGACCCATTGGTGAGCAAGTGATGTAATGCTACATTTCTCCAAATCTGATGAAGAAACAAACTCATCTACATCTTGGATGGACTGAGGGTGAGTCAGTTTCAGCACATTTTCATTTTTGGGTGAACTATTCCTTTAAGATCATTCAGCAATAGCTGCTGCATAAATGTGACCCTGGACCACAAAACCAGTCTTAAGTGTCAGTTTTTCGAAATATTTGGCCGAGATACAGCTATTTGAAAATCTGGAATATGAGGGTGCAAAAAAAATCTAAATAAAGTTCTTAGCAATGCATATTACTAATCAAAAATAAAGTTTTTATATATTTAATGTAAGCAATTTACAAAATATCTTCATGGAACATGATCTTTGCTTAATATCCTAATTATTTTTGGCATAAAAGAAAAATTGATAATTTTGACCCATACAATGAATTTTTGGCTATTGCTACAAATATACCCCAGCTTACAACTGGTATTGTGGTCCAGGGTCACAATGTGATATTACATATATTATCTGCACAGACGAGAGGATACGAGAGCTACGTAGAATGTTAATTTGTGGCATTTTCAGCCAGAAATGCAACAAATGAACCTAACAAGCATGAAATGACAAATACATTTACTAAATTTAAAAAGACATTTTCGCTAAAAGACTAAAACACTGAATTTGACCTCTGTGAATCCGTTTTCTTATGTACTTTTGATTCTTAACCAAACACCAAGCAATTTTCAAGAGAAAACCATTCACAAAACCATCAGAATGTTCAAACCAGATACAAAAATAATGAAAGAAGGAAATATGTGTTATTTTCTTTCAAAATGTTCCACAATACTTCAATCAGCTTTGCTCTAGCGTTGGCTGAAAGCACTTAGCAGCATTTTTCCCCCGATGCAGACCCTGATTCACAATGCATGCACAATGAACACATGCACAATTTGTCGCCATTCTTCACACAGCGATACAGTTAATGGATCTCTTGATAATAGCATCTACAGCAGGCATTAGCTGTCTCCTTTCTCAATATCTCCCTGATAAAAATTGTTTCGATAAAGCAGATAGGATTTTTTAGACACTACAACACAAATGCTGAGACGGAAGTGACATTTGAGCTCAAGGCAATGGGCCTGTAACATTTTAGCAGGCACTTTCAGATACAAAGTCCTAAATGACCTACATACTGGAAGTATGCTACACAAAAAAAGCATCTATTATTCATAAAGCAGAGGCTCCCTTAAAATGGGAACTGGGGTATAAACTGAGTGCAGCACGACCGAAAACCAGCCGTATGCAAAATTCCTTCTCATGCTTTGCTGATGTTTGTATTTTCCTAATGGAAACATTTGCACAGATTAATTTTTCCAGATACTGAACATTTAACTTTTTTTCAAATGTTAAAATACTTTTAGTATTAGTATGCTATCTGTATTCCCTTGAGAAGTGTAAACACTATGCCACTCTCAAAACATTGTAGTTTGTTTAAGATTCCCGACTTGCCCGACAACAGCAGCAATGGCTCAACCAATGAGAGTTTTTTGACAGCCAATCATTATCATTTTACAAATCCTTTCATGTTAGTTGCACAGCAATTACACATTTCTCTTTAGACCAGTCACACACTTTACAATTGTTTGGTGCATCAATTCTCTCTTAAAATTGAGTCTCTCCAGCAACTATCACTTAATAGTTAAGGAAATTAAAAGAATAGTTCAACCAAAAAATGAAAATGTGCTTAAAATGTACTCACCCTCAGGCCACCCAAGATGTAGATGAGTTTGTTTCTTCATCAGATTTGGAGAAATGTAGCATTGCATCACTTGCTCACCAGTGAATGGGTGCCGTCAGAATGAGAGCTGGTAAAAACATCACCAGAATCCACAAGTATACACACCACTTCAGTCCATCAGTTAACATCTTGAGAAGACAAAAGTTGCACGTTTATAAGAAGCAAATCCATCATTAAGATGTTTTAAACTTCAGAATCCATAATCCATAATAACACTTCCTTTAATGAAAAGGTCCATCCGCTGTTGTCATCAAAATGTACCTGTTTACAACTAAATACACCAACAGTTTTGGACTCTTTTTTTATTTGTAAACAATGCTTGATCTGTGCAGATTTCGCTCCTGATTCAGACTAGACAATTTTATCACTGGGGAAAGCAATATTAAGGTCTCGTTTAAAGTTAAAATGTCTTGATGGATTTGTTTCACACAAATACACAACTTTTGGCTTCTCAAGATGTTAATTGATGGACTGGAGTTGTGTGGTTGCTAATTGTGATGTTTTTATCAGCTGTTTGGACTCTCTTTCTGACGGCACCCATTCACATCCATTGGTGAGCAAGTGATGTGATTCTACATTTCTCCAAATCTGATGAAGAAACCAACTCATCTCCATCTCCAAATTGTCATTTTATCTTGTGAAGTGAAAAGCTGTGTGTTTGTAAGAAACAAAGCCACCTTTTTAATTTTAACTTTTTTTGTACTGTTTTGGCTTGTAAATGGGGCTTGATCTGTGTGTATTTCTCTCCTGATTCAGACTTTTTCAATGCAGAAAACATTATAGATAGATAGCAACCAGGAACATGAGTAGAATAGTAGTTCATAGTAGAATAGTGGTCTTTAAAAACATTTTTAAAACGTTAGCAAGAAATGTCATATACTGTATACAACATCGTTCATTAAAAAAAACACTTTTTTTCTTCCTGAAATATTTTACTTAGTATGGTCACTCTAACTCTAATCTGTCCTCTTTTCCTGGACATGTCCACACCTGCATTTCTAAACTGTCTAAAATGTCCAGTTATTGGCTTTTTTTTCATATAATACCATAGACTGTAAAAAAAAATGGACGTAGTGTCCGTGACGTCACTCGTAGGTTTCTGAAGAGCGTTTTTGAAGCCTAAAGTGGGCGGAGCCGCCCGCCGCCATCTTGGCAACGCGCGTCACTCCCGGATGATCCAAAATGGGCAATGAGGCGGGACGTGGGCGGAACTGAGGTGCCTGGTTGTCTGTATATAGTATGCTTTATTAATCATGTTCTCACTGAGTTTCGTCTTTTAAAAACAGTTTTAATCGGTTTTAATTCTTTAAGCCACAGAGTTTGTATTATAGCCTAACAGTTTTCTATTGGAGGAAAACGCTTAACCAGTAACGTTAATTACAGGCCTAACGTTACAGCCAATCACAGTCTGTCGGATTCTGGAGTGTAGTTAAGTTTTAAATAAAATTATAAAGAATAAATAAATTAATAAATAAAATTACATTACAATATCACTCACCAGAAAAAATGGAGCCTAGACTTGGACGGTCTGTTAGTACAATTAACCGCACAACAAGCCATTTTATTAGATAATTTTAAGAAATAATAACGAAAAAAGCCATAGACTGTATAAAACAAAAGCAGAAACATGGCAGAGATGCCAAGTTCAGCGGCTGAGGTAACGTGACGGCTAACAGACAGCAGATAGAGACAGCAACGTCAATCAACCTGTCACTCAAGTGGCCACGCCCTTAATTATGCAGAAGTTTAAGGCTTAATATAATTTAAATGGATGAGTTATAAAAAAATTCACCCCCCTCACAGTTGTCACGAAGGGCAAAATTAGCTATATAGACCAAAATAAATTTTTGTACCAGGCTGTAAACATGTTTTTTTCTACTGTAAAGTTGGGCATTTTAACATGGAGAGTCAATGTGATTGACTCCCTTTTGGAGCCAGCCTCCAGCGGCTAGTCGATGAGTTGCAGTTTTAATCACTTCCGTGTTGGTTTCACTAGAGGGAGCGGGAGGTTGCCGCTTGTATAATACACACACTGAAGCGTGCCTGAAACTTAAAAGTCTTCACAACAACCCGTCAAAATAAAAGTTCAGTTTAACTTGAAGAAACTGTGACAGAAATATATTACTTAATGTAATGATAGAACTACCACTACTATTAAAATTATTACAAAATATTTTTTATTGGAATATTTACCAGAAAATTATTTACCAGAATATATTTAGCTGAAAAAAATGTAAATACACAACACAATACACAGAACGGAAAAACCGAATCCAGAAAAATTAAAACAGAAAAAAACAGAATTTAGAAAAAAAACAGATTTCATAGGGCCCTAAAATCAGAATGTTTATCACACTGAAGATTCTCTTGGTGTGACCAGGCCTAAAGGCTGCTTACAGGTTAGACAAAGTGTTTTTGACGGAAATGAATGCTTAAGAGTGCAGAAAGAGCCTTGTCGGTTTGAAATCCTACTAAACAAACAAACTACAGCTCCCGCCGATCATGTCAACGCCTGGCCTAGTCAGACACACTGTTTGAGTTGCCTGGCTCACAGTGGCTCGTTTGGAAACACGCTTGATGATAAATCCTTCCCCTCTGAGTCGTCTTCCCTTCCTCTAGGCTGTCCTTGAAGGTATTTCTCATTGCTTTTCAGCTAGAAGCGCGTCTCTGAGGGGGTGTTTGATTCTCTGGCTTTGTCTGAGTGCTGGGCCGCGAAAAACCTCCGGTTGAGACGAACAGACACTGAAACGCGACTGTGCACAGCAGCGTCGATAAAATAAATCCTGCGCCTAAATACTATCTGCTCCAGTAGGCCAGTCATGGGCCAGCTGGAAGAATATTGTATTTTCCGTTTCCTATAGCGAACCTGGGAAGAGCAGGTTTTTGAATTTGTCACTCATTTCTGTACAACAAGGAGGCAAATTATTATTATTATTATAAATATAGAGCTGTAATGTTTGCTTTTAATGATTTAGAATAATGAATATTTGCATTTAATGATGATGATCTACAGTAAGTTCAGCCAGTGCATGAAGAGTAAATATTAAAATGGCAGGGGGAAAATGCAATAACGTTATAAGTAATGATTCGATAAATTATAAATGATAATACAAAATGTGTATGCACTTATAGATTTGATACACATACTAACAACAAAAAGTCTTTTTATATTAACACTGCAATACAAGAAATTCCTTTTCTTTCTCCGCGGGGCCCAGTGTATTGAATCAACAATGGTTTTATGACTCATGAATAATTATGCATCCTTAATTATCATGACTTTGACAGAAAGAGCATGCTATGTCTGGTATGGCGAACAATAGACACGTTGGTGAAACAGAAATGTGTTTTATGTAAGAGATAAAGCCAATCATAGAGAATTCAGCACATACTGTAGAAGAAATGCTTGAGTTTGAAACAGAAGAGTGTTATTGCCCTCTGCCAGTGACTGCGGGTAGTGTAACTAACAAAAAACCCCAAAAACAACAACAACAACAAAACCTTTGCAGCATCTTATATAGATCCGAGAGGTCATTCTGTGCTTATATTTCATAATTTATGATTGTATTATGCACAAAACAGGTGATTTGCAACATTTATTACATTCTTTCCCATTCATTTTACCTGTAGCTTTTTGATGAACTGCTTCAATTCACTGGATTCAAAAATAATGAATATTTGTGATAGTATTTACATAAGAGAGATTTAATGTGCGTATTGTAACATTGGTAATTTTGCTGTTAATTATTGTATTAGCTAACTATATCTATCTATCTATCTATCTACACATATATATATATATATATATATATATATATGAAGAGTTCATTTGCAAAAGCAGATAAGTCTGTTTTAACAATTCTCAGAAATCATGTTTTTTCATTGTGCTTTTCTCAATTAACCTGCAGTTGGGTTATTTTGGGCAAACAGCTAACACAATAAAACACAATAAAAACTTGATAACATGCTAAAAAACATGTTTATATATATATATATAATTTAGGGTTATTTTGTTTGTTTTTGTAAATAAACAATATATAATTTTTAAAGCATTCTTCTCAAGAATAAACACAAATTAAAACAACACTGTGAATTTCATTGTGCTAACTATTTATTATTATTATGTTACCGACTGTTCTTTAGAGTCGGGTTCCTTTGATAAGGCATTGATTGTCTACCTTAATGACACTGGCCCTTTAAGGAATACACGTCACACACACGCACACACCGGACCGGAAGCGACATGCGGAGCTCCAACTATCAACACATGCAACCATAAACCATCATAAAGCTGCTTCCGATTCCAGCACAGATGACTGCAATGACTCTGCTGCTCTAAAGCGCCTCAGCACCATTTAAGGGCACGACTCGGCTGTTTAATACAAGATCATTGTAGTCCAAAGAGCGAGTCAGAATATAGTAAGTACTTCAGTGATGCATTCTGGCCGTGTTTGAAAACACAATGCCTACATAGACAGCATGTTTAAGCAACATTATTCTCACAACGGCCTTTTTGCCATACATGTCCTGTGTTTTTTTTTTTTTTTGGCACCTCACCTACAATTAATTGCATGTTTGTTTTGTTTTTTTTTTCCAAATGCTTTGTTCAGATTTGTTTGTCATCCTGTTAAAACAGACATAAACATTTTGATTAATAATAATAATAATAATAATTATTATTATTATTATTATTATTATAATAATAGAGGTCATACTGTTGTTGTTGTTGTTTGGAAATGTCTTTACGTCAACATTTATCTCTCTATATGTATACAAAAAATGTTTTTGGTCATTGCATAGCTTTCTGCAATAACTTAAATAAAAAAATAAATTAAGTTTTTACCAAATTTGCTTATTATTAGTGTTAATAATATATATTTATATTTGATGGAGAATAAAATCCACAATATTATGTAGCACAAATCTGAATACAAAAATAATAATTAAATAATAATATTTATGTAAACTAGAAATATAAACAATATTTGTTCTTGTGTATTTACATTTTTTTTAATACAAGACACAATTCTGAATATTAAAAATGATTCCAAAATGCATGAAGATTTGTAAATGTTTTATTTATAGATTTGTGCTACATAATATTTACACTCGTGGCTGTTATTCTCATCAAATATAAATATATATTAATAACACTAATAATAAGCGAATTTGGTAACAATTAGCATTCATGCTCCCGTGTGGTTTTATGAAGTGTTGTGTTATTTTATTTATTTTAATTTAAGTTATTGCTGAAAGCTATGCAATAAACAAAAACTTAAATATATAAAGCCTATATACACACATACATGCGCATATATATATATATATATATGAGAGAGAGAGATGTTGTGGAAGCTTCTTTGAACTGCTGTATTTTATTTTTAAAGTATTTTCACATTAAAACTATTATTATTGTTATTATTATACAGTTAGTAGTAACAAGAAATAATCTAAAAAAATCTAAATATTAAAACTAATAAAATGTGTATTTTTAAAAATATGAAAAACTAGAATTCTATATTTAAGAAATAATATTAATAATAAAGCGTGAGGTTATGTATCTTGATCAGTGACACGGATCAATTTTTTGTGAAGTTTGAACCTACTTTCTATAAGGGCCTTTTTTTTTTTAGTTCTGATGTATTTTTTCTTTCTTATCACAGCTCAATCATGAGTGCTAAAGCAGTGAGCTGCACAATAAAATCAGCTGTGGCGCTGCAGATTGGAGACGCTGTATCTGATTCATCTCGCCCTGGCGTCTATATAACAGACATCACCCTCGCCGAGCCTGTGAACGTGAGTATCTCTCACATCACTTCATAAAGGTCACAATTATTGATCGACCAGCATGGGTTTCTTAATGGCCGATACACAGCTGTATCTCCTGTGCTTGTGTCTAGATTCAGGAAATCTCTTTCAAGAACTACTACACTGCATATTTGACGGTCCGTTTGCAGCGGAGAGAGGACGGTTCTGCCAAGTGGGTCACTTGTTTGAGAAATTACTGCCTCATGGGCAACCCACACGCTGAGGCTGGATCACATGACTATTTCTCCATCTACAGACATCAGGTAGGAATGAGAAACAGACAGGAAACCAAAACATTTATCATTTGGAAATTAGTAGCGTGAACATTCTGCAAAATTTCTGCTTTTGTGCTCTACATAAAAAAGGCCTTTTTTGGCATCTTAAACCTTTAACCCTTTTAGTTATCAACCTTTAAAGAGTACTTTAAATATATTAGTGATGAACTGAAATATTTTTTTTTACTGAAATACAGAAACTGAATGTTCTATTGTTTTTTTTTTTATAATTTAGTAATAATTCAAGTTTATTTAAGAGTTGTACACTGTAAAAATAATAATAATAAAAAAATTAGATAATTGGAGTATGTTTTACAAGAAAATACTACTTTAGTTTTTCCACTTAAAAAAAATGGTTTAATTCAATGTGTCGCTTGCCTTTTCTTTTGTAATTGTTAAAATGTTTAGAAATTTACTAGCAATTTCTGAGTGATTTTTTTTCTTTGTGCTGTTATTTTTCATGTTTCATATGAAAAATAACAGCACAAAGCTTATTGTGTTTACTGAATGGTAGGCGTGCTATAAATAATATTTAGTGACATTATTTTGTCTTATCAGCTATAAACTCTAAACTAAAAATATATAGATGTATATATATATTTTTTTCTTTTAAAAAAAGTTAATTGCAACTTATCTCACAATTCAGACATTTTTTCTTGGAATTATTATTATTTTTTTTTTATCAGAATTTTTAGAAAAAAGTTTGAATTGTGAGACATACACTTGAAAAAGCAGAAAAGCATAATTTTTTTAAATTCTATGGCGGAGAAAAAAAAATTGTGAGATGTAAACTCGAAATTGCGATAAAGTCAGAATTCTGAATTTGCATTTGTTTATATTTTGCAATTCAGATTTTTTTCCTCCAATTAGTCCTTAAACTCGTGACTTTATATCTCAGAATTGCAGAAAAGGTTTAACTGTCAGAATTGTGAAATAAAAAGTCGTAATTAAATTTTTATCAATAAAACAGCCTAGACTAAAAGATCTTTATCAAAATGAAAGATCGATTAAAAGCGAGAAGTCAAAATCAACCAGCATGACATGTTTACGAGTTGTAGCTTATGTTGTTTGCATGAAATAGATGCTGGCAGATTAAAAACGAGCCATCAGAGAAGTGCCATTTAAATGGTTTCACCCAAAACCAAAAATTCATTTTCGGCTGAATATTTTCATCTGCCTAAAATTCTATGGATTACGAATTAACGTACAGACACATTATCACTATTTTAGCAAAATCCACATGGGGAAATTTCGCCGTCAAGCGAAAGGATTGCAATTGAGGATGCATTTACATGACGATTTACTAAAAACGGAAACGTTTTTCATTTGCGTTTTGTAAACATTTGTGCACAGACGACAACATTGTTAAAACAATCTCCATCCGCACAGATCCACGAAAACGACTAAAAACGCATGTATTATTCATGCCTGGCCAGTAGATGGCGATGACACATTGTAAACAAACACCACGTATTGTAGTTTTCAAAAGTTTGCATATTCAGGGCCCCCAAACCACCAAAACGTTTTAAGTTTTTAGTTGGAAATGGTGTCGGGAAATGACTGCCGAGCAACGGTAAGTTTAAGCGCACCTTTACAGATTTTGAATTCTTCAAATTGTGCACATATGACAGTTTACTTACGCAAGAAATACCTAATTACTGCTTTTTTAAGCATGCAAAAATGTGATCTTTTGTAGTCTTTTTAAATAATTTCCTCTGAGACAACACCGTCAATTACGTCCGCAGGATATCATCAGCTTTTCAATTAAAAAGCCCTAACAGTTTTGTCCACCATCCCAGCGTAATCACAGCAGCTCGCAGAATATTTTGTTTGTCATCACGGTGATTTGGCCCATTTGTGGCTCTCCGGGGATCTGATGTCCCAGTCTTTGATCTGTGAGTTGCCTGTAATGACTGCTTTAATGTATTGAGATCAGGCTCCCTCAACGCTTTTTAACTTTTTAACTGAAGTGTTTCAAAGACACTGGGATATTAGACGCGAGTCCTCGACTGAACTCTCAGATGATTGGAGGGTGAGTTCTGCGCTGTATGGCCACCTTCAGTGGCATCGAATGAAATTTGCATTGAAAAACCCACCTGGGACGCCACACAGCTCTCACCGCATCTGCTGTAATCTGTATAAGCCGGTTTTTGATGTCAGACACTGCAATGGTATATAAGTCTTTATTAAGAAGAGGAGAGATATTGAAAACAAAGTCCTTGCAGGTTTTCATAATTACATAGACATTTCTTCTCAATTATATGGAGGTTTATGGTGAATTTAAAGGATTAGGGCACCCCAAATTAAAATTGTCATCATATACACCTAAACTTGATTACTCTCTTTATTATGGAACACAAAAGATACATTTTACATATAATGAAAGACAATGGGGCTGTAAAATTCCAAAAATTCCAAATTCCAAAAATTCCAAATTTTTGTGAAATATTAGATGAAGAAATGAAATATTTAAATATCTAGAAATAATCGGAACTTTTAAATATAATAAATTAAAGCTAAATATAAATACTGTTTAAAAAAATAAATAAATAACAAAATTCCTGAATTTTAACCTAAAATTATAGTGCAGGCTGAATATGTAAAAGTGAAAACCAAATTAAAATATATAAATAAATACTATACTTGTATATAAATACTGCAATAACACTGACACACTGATATAAATACATACAGAGCATACGTAGTATATATTATATTAAGTTTGTGTGTATTCATTAATTAGAATAAGATATTAGAGGAAAATAAAAACTTAAAAAATATCTGGAACTTAACTGAAATAAAATAGTTGCAAAAATTACAAAGAAAAATTACTAAAATGATTTTAATTAATAAAAGCAAATTAAATCTAAATAGTTTTTTTTAAAAAAATATAATAAGCACTAAAACTTATATTGGTTTAGTTTCATTTTTATATATTTAATTTATGAATAAATAATAGTGTATAAATAACACTTTAATATTTCAAAAGTTGAAGTACAAAAATGGCTAAAACTAAAATATTTAATAAATAAAAATTAAGTGTAATTGTAAATTTATATATATATAATATAAATTCTAAATATAATAGTAATTGTTTAAGAAGAGCATACCAAAATTACTGAGTATTAAAACTAAAATTATTATGCAATTTAAAACAAAATCTAAATATTGGAAAATACTATATTAGTATATAAATGTCACATAAAACTCAAACTAAAAACTGAAAATGAAAACAAAAATCGAAATATAAAAACATCAGTATACAAATAATACTTCAGTAACACACACACACACACACACACACACACACACACATATATATATATATATATATATATATATACAGTGCCCTCCAAAAGTATTGAAATGGTAAAGACAAAATTGCTCTGTTGGCTGTGGAGTCAAGACACTTTTAGAGTTTCATCCCTCTATCTGATGGGAGCATAAGTATTGGAACAGTTGCCTCACAGGTCTTTCTAAGTGATCAGCTGTGTCCTGTTGCATTAATTCTTCATATTAAAAGCAGGGAATGTGTCGTATCAGTTATATCCATTACTTCTGTATTCTGAATCCTGCAATCAATGATGACACACAAACCAGGATGAAGACGAGGGAGCTGACTTTGACAGAAAAGCAAGCAATTTGGATGCTAAAAGAAAAGAGGAAGTCAATTAGAGCTCTAGCAAAAACAAAGGGCATGGAGAAATCAAGAGTTTGGAAACCACCAGCGACACCAGCAACCAACAACGACCTGATCGGCTGAGAAAACAGCAGTAGTTGATGACAGATAAATCATAAAAGCTGTGAAAATGAACCCTAAAAGACCTGTCTGTAAAATCATCAACAACTTCCAGAAAGCTGGGGTGATGCTCTGACAATTTACTGTCCTCAGGAGACTTTGACACAGAATTACAGATGCTACACAGCAAGATGCAAACCTCTGACCAGCACCAAAAATAGAAAGGCAAGATTAGAGTTTGCAAAAAAGCACAAAGGTGAGCCAGAAGAGTTTTGTAACTGTGTTTATGGACCGATGAGACAAAGATGAACCTTTATCTAAGTGATGGGAAAGCAAAAATGTGGAGAAAAAAAGGGACTGCAAATGATCCCAAGCATACAGCCTCATCTGTAAAGCATGGTGGAGGTGGTGTCATGACATGGGCATGCATGGCTGTCTCTGGAACAGACCCTCTCATCTTTACTGATGACTTAATGTATGATGACAGTAGCAGAATGAATTTGGAAGGGTACAAAACCATCTTGTCTACCAATATTCAAGAAAATGCCACCAGATTCATTGGGAAGTGCTTCATATTGCATCAGGACAATGACCCAAAACACCCTGCCAGTTCATATTGTCTCATATTCATCTTTTAATCATATTTATAAATGTCTTGACTCCACAGCCAACAGAGCAATTTTGTCTTTAGTGTTACAATACTTATGGAGGGGACTGGTATATATATATATATATATACACGCATAAATATAAATAATAAAAAAAGTGTGTGGGTTTAGAATGACATTAGGGTGAGTAGATGGTGCCAGATTAAAATTTTTGTTTGAACTAGCACAAACGATTTTACAGTACATGCTCACAGTCATAGTGTGTGGCATTTGCATGGTTTCTCTGCAGATGGCCTTCAAAATCTCTTCAAATCTCAGAGAAAACAAGCAGATAACTCAGCAGTCTTAGCAGGCGCTGTGACTCCTCTGCATCAGTAACTTCCCAGTGTGAAAAATTGACACTATTTTGCTGCGTCACTGTTTTTGACATATTCGTGTAGCTCTTCTTTGAGATACTGCTAGTCGGTGAAGGTCATGGCAGCCTCAGCCTAAACATTTTCAATCTACTTGGAAACATTGACTGTTTGCTCAAAATATTGCTACTCTTTCTTCCTTTCTTTTAAACTTAATTTATTTAGCTATTTTTTTTTAAAAGAAACTAATACTTTTGTATAGCAAAGATCAATTAAATTTAACAAAAGTCACAGTAAATACATTTATAATGTTACAAAAAATATTTGTTTTTAATAAATGTTTTTAGTATGTTTTTAATCAAACAAATGCACCTTTGGTGAGACTTTTAAAAAGAGACTTTTGAACGATAGAGTATAATAACTTTTTATATCTAATATATATTGTGCTCATATTGTAATACAGTAAGAATAATCATTAGAGATGAACAGTGTGTGCTCCCAGAAGATCTTTTCAGAGAAACAATCTGACATGAACAAGCTCCAAGCAATAAATGTACAGAAACAATCCCTCAAGTATCAGGCTGTCAGCTGAAGTAGAAGGAAACTTTGATGTTGTTTAACTCGCATGCTTCACGAACATCAACCCCAACACAAACGTCAAGTGTTTGGAGCAGTTCTGTTTCGCAGATTACTACAAGAAACTTGTGAAATCAGTGTCTCTTTTGTCAGGGTTTCATTCTGTCTAGTTAATTAAGGCTTGGAAACACAGGTCCTTAGTGTCTCTGTTAAATTCTGATGTTCGTTCTTAATTTAACCTCTTTTGTTTCTTTGATAGCTGCATGAAAGGCCCCAAATTCTCCCAAATTTGTGTCACTTCTTGCTGAGGTCTTTTCTTCTCTGTATTTGGGTTTTCAGATGTTGACGGAGCCTGATAACGTGACGACAGTGAGACTCATCTCGCGGCAGCCCTCCTCCGAATGGCTCAATTTCAGCATTGAGGAAATTAACATTTACCCGTGTACAAAAGAGGTTTGCATGCACAATATATTGTCGTTTGTGTCACATTATAAAAGAGACTGCAAAATTATGTCTGCGATAGATAGATAGATAGATAGATAGATATTTAATGTGGGAGAATGCCCATTAATGCATACAATCAATGCAAAATGTGACGCATTTAGCCAGGCTTGCTCATTTTTATCTGTAGTCTCAGACCAAACATTTTCTGTTTGTTTGGAGTTTTTTTTATTTTTTTTGCTTTTATTTTGTTCTGCATTTTGTTTGCTTGGTTTTTGTTATGTTTAGTTTGCAGTAATACTTTATAAAAACCTACAGAGTTGATCAGTGGATATTATTTTTGTCTTTCCAGGGGTAAGAGAGACTCTGTTTTGCTTTTGTGTATGTGTGTTTGCACGTGTGTTTATTTATTTATTGGTTTATTTATAGTTTTTCTGTGTTTCTGTTTTTTTTTTTCTTTTTACTTTTGTTTTGAATTTTTTGTTTACATTGGTTTGGATGCTATTTTTACCTTTCCAGGACTCTGAAAGGAATACTTTTATATTGTTTTTGTTTGTTTGTTTGTTTGTTGTTTTGCTTTTCTATTCATTTTTTATTTAATTTTGTTTAGCATTTTGTTTGCTTGAGTTTTTTTATTTTTGTTTGAAGTATCAAAACCAAATTAATCAATAGATTGGGCTGGGTATCGAGTTTGATACTTTTTAGGCACCGACCGAATTGCCTCGATACCACCGAGTATCGAAAAACGTCTTGTCGTTCGGTACCAAATTTCGATACCTAAGGGGTTAATCTTATTAACGTCAGTGAGCCAATAAGCATGCAGCACTAGATGTGTTTGACTAGAAGTGACGAGGTGCTGATTGATCAGTGTTTGACATCCGCGAGAGCAATTCGAAAGCGTACGGAGCAGTCTGCTCTCTATATCGCGCAGTTTCGCTTACTTGACACAGACTGAAGCTCGCGTGACATTTCAGCGTCTGCCGTCTCACTAAATGAGGACATAAACACATCAACAACAGCTCTAGAACTGCTCTGAGAGTCACTTCATGAGCATTTTACCATTTGATTTGAGTAAAACTTGCGTCATATCATATACACACAGAACTGTAAAAGTATTCCCGGAAACCCGTCAAAATAAAAGTTCGGATTAACTTGGAAGACACTGCGGCAGAAATATATTAATATTGTTCAGCAGAGTGTACATACTGCTACTACTATTAAAACTCGTATTTTTTAATTAATGATCACACAACATTTCTTCCATGTTTTAATTTTAATAGTAAAATTTTGTTTTCCAAAATAAATAGTTTTATTTTCAATAATTTAAAAGAAAAATGGAATTACTGTTTTATGCCTTCATTTGAAAACCAGATACAGAACACAGAATTTCTGAGGAAAAAAAAAAACATTTCATAAGGCTGTTTTAAGAATAAATTTAAATAAACTTAGTCGTTTTTATGCATTCAAATAATTAGACATACTACAACATAGAATTTAATAACAATAAAACATATTGTGAAAGAAAATAAAACATCCACTTATGAAAGTGGATAAAGATTAAAAATTTCTTGAAGTCTTTAACAACCTAGAATAAATGAATAGAAATGATGATTCTGTCTGAGCTATGCGTTTTAAAACGAGCATGCACTAGTGTAAACTGAAAACTATTTGAGCTTTATTAAAATTATTTGTACTGATTTATTGTGTTGGCTATATTTTGTTCCTTTGTGCAGTGGCTCAGGAGAGTCTTTGAGTCTGGTTTTATTTTTTTCAGCTTGTTGACATGTATACAAAGTTTTTTGAGAATGTTATCTTGTTAAAACTGTTTTCATAAAATTGGTATCGAAAAAAGTATCGTTCAGGAACCGTTATCGAACTCAAGGTATCGGTATCGGTATCGGTATCGAACATTTTTGAACGATACCCAGCCCTATCAGTAGATGTTCTTTTCTTTTACTTTCTTTGTTTTGTTTTGCATTTTGTTTGCTTGTTTTTTTTTTTTTTTTTGAATCTGTATTTTACCAAAACCTACAGATCAGTGGATGTTAGTTTTGTCTTTCCAACACTCAAAGAAGATTGTTTTGCTTTTTTCTCTCTTTCGCTTTGCTTTTCTGTTTTTGAAGTTACTTTAATGCACTTTTATTTTGTTCTGCAATTTGTTTGCCAATTCTTTGTTTTATTTATTTCATATATTTTTGGCATTTTGTTTTAATCAGTATTTGACTAAAACCTTGATGTGTTGTGTTTGTCTATCCAGGACTCAGAGCGAGAGGTTCCTGCCTGGATATCCACTCTCACACCTGTAGATGAACCTCTTGATTTGAATGTGAGTATTTTGTGTCTTACTGTGTAATTTTGTTGTATAATGAGCAACAGTTGTTATCTAATGAATATTGAGTTTAACAGTATATACAATGCTCCCTTGAAAGACTGTTAATGCCATTTAATTTAGCAACACACAAGCATCTCTGTAGTTTCTATTGTGACGGGAGGAGCAAACGACAGACACAGTGGGTGTGGCGTCAGGCCTCGGAGAGGTTTTTATTAAACAAAATAATAAAATAAAGTGTCCAAAAGGGGGTAAAAGTGTCCAAAATAAACAGGGGGGTCTGGTGTCCTCGTCGTGCTGTGGGGTTCGTGAAGGAGGGCAGTGTTCTGGAAGGAAGGGTCCAGGTAAGGGGCGGAGTCCGGCGGCCGCACGCACTCCCCTCTTGGGACCGGGGCGCGAGGGGCGGCGGCTTATTCTCGCGGCATCGTCCCTCTTCAGCCCGCAGCGCTCTCGGGGGATGCACGGCCTGGCATCCTAGCCCGTCAGCCGTCTCGCGTGTGCGGAACTCGGTCCTGTCTCGACACCAGCGTGCATGCACGGGGAAGAGACCGGTCTCCCGAGGAGAGGCGCGCTCGGCATTTAAACAGCGGCGTGTGATGAGGCTCTATTCACATCAGGTGCGCCTCATCACACGCCGCCAGCCCTGGCTGTTTCAGCGCCCCTCCTCTCTCACACACCCACTCCCGTCAGGAGCCTGGTGAAGGGCGGCGAATACGGGACGGGGTGGTGATGATGATAAGGGGGGAGGCAGCCGACTCGTCATGTATTTATTATGCAGCTGTGAGGTGTTAATTAACGCTTTGGCTTCAAAACAGTCTGAAAAGATAATTACGGAAATGTATGAAACTCACTGGTTGTCGTTTTTCCAATCACTCAGCATTGTGGCCATGTCCCAGTTATCATTTATCTGTCATTTGCATTAGAAATGCAAGACACTTGTTTGATGGTTTGAAAGTGTCTCTTTAGATTTATTGAAACTGTTTCACCACCTGAAAAGCAGAGGAAGTAATTGTAATTCATAATTTGTTGTTTACCTACAGTATTTATTTGAGGGAAAAAAGACACGTTCAGTGGTAACTTTATAAGGCACTTATGAACTTGGAATTTTAGGAACTGTGTAAATAAATGTTCATTTTATGTCAGGAATGTTGTGAACTTGCATGTTGTTATTCATATATTGTATTATCAGGGTTTCTGCATGTTTTATGAGGGTTAGTTAAGACTTTTTAAGACCAATTAAAGAAAATTCAAGGAATAAATTGAATAATACGGCAGTATGGTCTCTAAATGTACGTCTTGTAATGGCAACAGTTTCCAAGTTTGGAAACACAACTTCTAACAGATCTCAGATCGCCATTACTTTTTAATTCAGCTTTTGGGTTGAATAGCTCTGCACCACTACAATATGGAAATAACCATTGTTAGGGTAACGCATTACAAGTAACAAGAGTTATGTAATCAGATTACTGGTACATATGTCTAAAGATTATTAAATGAAGATATATGAGTTCACGATTAATACAAGATATGGGCCAGTTTTATTACCCCATGACAGACATTTGTTCTTGTTTTAAGCATAAACTAAAATACATTTAAATTCTGTTTAGTCTGTGTGTGTTTGTTGTTTTTTAGAAAACAAGACTTCATATGTTCAATTTGAATCTCAAGTTAATGTATTATTATTTAAGGATGTTTAGATTTGTATTGGATTACAAATCAAAGATACTGAGGAAGATATCATTTTTTATTTTATTTTTTTTGCAATGCATGCAACATTTAATGTCATGACTTTATGAATTTAAGACTTTCAGTTCTGATTTAAGACCTTTCGAGGCCTTAATTTGTGGATGCATAAATTAAGACTTTTTAAGACGCACACACACACAGCTTTGTTGATAGAGACATTAAAACCCCTTATTATCATCTACCAACAGTAAGAAAATCATTTAGACTAATACTCAGAAACATTATATGCAGCAGGAAAAATAAAAGGTTTTAGAAAATGGGTTGAACATAATATATGTGCTTTAGAAGAAATATTGCAATAATAATTATTCTCCTCTCTGTGACAGTGCTTTACTGCCACTTGCTGGTCATAATTGAATCTGCAACTTCACAAATACAAAGATTCTTCCCATTTTATTTTTTGTTTTGTTTTATTGTACACATTCTCTGCTGGCTGGTGTTCTATTAAATTGCTAAAGGTTAAAAACGATGTGAGGGTGAGCAAAGGATGATGATTTCTGAGTGCACTATACCTTTAATAAACAGAGCAATGCTGCAGTTAATGATTGTGTGTTGGTTCACCAGGGACTTCCTGATCCAGAGACGGTTTCCTCCAGCATTCAGCAGATGTGGGCACTCACTGAGATAATGCAGGCGAGCCAAACTGCAGCGTCCATCGGACGTTTCGACGTGAGTCGCACTTCTGTCAACCTGTATATGATCCTTCTTTTGTACTGAATTAACATGTTTATTCCATTTGCAGGTGGAAGGCTCTTATGACGTCAAATTGCTATCGTACACATGACGGGAAAGCTGAAAATTGAACCATATTTCAAGATCACGGACTGTTTAATCAGTTTATAATTTAATTTCTTAAGGTAGTGACTTAATGTTTAATATTGGAATTACTGTTTATATACAATGTGTTTTATTGTTATTTTATTCCATTGAATGTTCATTATGGTTCTAGAATATTTTACATTAAATATCTATCTATCTATCTATCTATCTATCTATCTATCTATCTATCTATCTATCTATCTATCTATCTATCTATCTATCTATAGTATAATATGCTTTTTTGAGCCTTTCAGCACAGTATTAATACACACAAACAATTTAAAATTCATTGGTCAAAAGTTATTGAGAGCCTGTTTCTTATAAATTGATATGCAAATTAGTAAGATTGCTTTATGCATTTGTGTTCTCACATGCAATAAAATAATCGTCCATGCATGCAAATGTTTCTTATTCATCTTAAGGCCAATAAGTATAAAGATAACGATAAAGATATAGTTCTAAAAATCATTCTCAGTATTAAAGAATAGCAGCGTCCACACCACAACTATAACGATAAAGGCACAGAGAAATTATATCGTTGGAATCACTTTCAGAACGATTGTAGCCCTGTTCACACCAAGAACGATATTAGCGTCCACACCAGCGACGATATCGTCTGTTTATTCTAATCGCACCATCCTCTGGTGCTTTAAATTCTCCAGCTCATTATAGCAGGATGGATTCTGATTGGCTGTCAATGTTTTTATCGTTCATCAGCTAAAAAAAATCATTCTGAAAGTGATTCCAGCGATATCGTTACTCTGTGCCTTTATCGTTATAGTTGTTGTGTGGACGTTGCTATTCTTTAATACTGAGAACGATTTTTAGAGCTTTATCGTTATCGTGATTGGTGTGAACGGGGCTGTAGACTCTTGTCGTTTGTAAATAATACTAATTAATCTTAGTATGTAATTACATTGATGTACCGTGTAGCCATTCTAAATCTGCATTCTAAAGGTTTATTGTCATATTTTCAGCACGTTATTATAAGCTATTCTAGTTTGGAAAAAAATTATCTAACATAACGGCAAGCTAAATATTAAGATAATCTTCATGCTGAGGTTTCAAAGCGAATCGTCCTTGCCGGACTTCACTATCTTTTGACGTCTATTTTCAAATGTTAATGAAATGCATCTCACTTTGTGTTAATTAAAACTCAGCGGACATGTTCATGGCTGCCAGGCAGTAATCAAGAGCTGCACTGCTTCCTAATGCTAATCATTGGAAATCAATGGTCGGCGTCCAAGAGGAGCCTCCATCTGTCTCTGCTGGCATCTCGCGTACATCAGAGAGACCATCGTCTATGCAACATTAGCCTGCAAATGGAGCTCCTCGACTCCATCACCACAATATAGGACAAAAAGATCTTCCTTGTGCAGAAACCGATGGCTAATATTCGTAAGTTAGCTATTTTAAGTGAATCAACGTCGTTATGTCATTATGTGAGCCATAAACGTTAAACTAGCCTACGTTTAGACGTAATGTTTTAAAAGGGCACCGCATTTTATATGAATTCAATGTGTCATCATTATTCTAACTTTTTCACAACACTTCAACTTAAGTAAGGCTTACCAAGATTTGCACGGTTCATTTGGTTGTGTCTCCAATAGATGGCAGCATATAAACACGCAAAGAACTGACATAAAACCACCTACACTGACATTGATAAATCAACAGAAATTGTCACCTTAGAGTTAATGGAGATTTTAATTATTTCCACATAAAATAGTCAATACCCATTACCCAGATTCATTATTTTAACACCCACCTTTAATCCATTTTGACGACAGACCATCATTCAAAAATTTGGATACTCAATCCATTTAGGTAAATGTATGCAAACAGTTTGATCAAAATGTTTGATAGTTCACTCAAAATGAAAACTTGCTGAAATTTTACTCACTTATGGATCCTCTGCAGTGAATGGGTGCTGTCAGAATAAGAGTCAAAACAGCTGATAAAAATGAAAATTTACTCGCCTTCAGGCCATTCAAGATGTAGATGAGTCGTCTTCATCATATTTGGAGAAATGCAGCATTACATCACTTGCTCACCAATGGATCCTCTGCAGTGAATGGGTGCCGTCAGAATGAGAGTCCAAACAACTGATAAAAACATCACAAGCAATCGACACCGCTCCAGTCCATCATTTAACGTCTTGTGAAGTGAAAAGCTGTGTTTATAATAAACAAACTGCATTATCAATTGGTTTTAACTTGAAACCATTGCCTCTGGCTAAAATATGAGTCCATAGTCCATGATATTGCGTTCTCCAGTGAAAAACCCATTTCATCTGATGGTTTAAAGTTGAATTACCTTAATAATAGATTTGGTTTCTATGAGGAAACCAAAATCTGTTTCTATGAGGAAACTCATCTGCATCTTGGATGGCCTGAGGTTGAATAATTTTGAGCAAATTTAAATTTTTTGGGTGAACTGTTCCTTTAAGATAAACATTTCAATTAAGTGTCTAAACTTGTAATTAGTATATGTTGTAGTATAAACTTGTAGTATAGTGTATATCTCTTGTGTTGTAGATCTCATGATGTTAGTGTGGCTTCTCTAGTTATTTTGTAGTGTCTCCAATAGATGGCAGTAGTTAAACACGCTGAGCAAACAAATTCTGGCAGAACTGAAATGGCCTACACTGATAGACTGGTAAAATCAACTAAATACCACCTGCTAGTTTAGCGGTAATGAATGGATTATATTTCATGCAAAATCTCAGGCAAAGACCAATTACTTGCTACATTAGTTTAAAGGATGTTCTGGGATCAATACAATTGAAGCTCTATACAAGTCAAGCAGTATCGATAGCATTTTGGCGTAATGTCAATTACCACAGAAAATAATTGCGACTGGTTTCTACTGAAAATGGAAGTGTGCAAGATAATTGTTCAAGCTGTAAGCAGTTTGTTTCACAAACTGGTGGATCTGTGAATTGAAATGCAGTCGATACAGCTCCTATTAAACGTGAATCCTGCTATGTTCATGACCATATGATACTTAGCATTTAACTTATTGTAAACATGGCCATTTTCTGCAGGCAGAAGATAAGATTTTTAAGTTGGCAAATCGTAAAGACTTAAATGAGAGCTAAATGCATTTGCAACTTCCCTAGTCTCGGTTTTGAGTTCAAGCAGATGTGTGAAATGGACTTTTACAAGATTTAAGCCCACAAAAGGGAGAACGAACTTCACAAACCACCTGTCTTCATTCTGTTGAATTGCTGATATGCTAAATTTGCAGACGGAAATGAACCTCAACCAATTTGCATCTTAAATCTTTAAATGTTCTTTGGAAGAACTCTGTGTTCCTCTTCATGGTGTTTATATACAGTAGTCAATCTCCAAAAATGGCAACAAAACTCCATAAAAGTGGTCTTTGTTGTTAAACTGATTGATATTTTCAGTCTTTGAAGCATATATGATAACCACCTGTGAGCAATTCATAAAATTGGACTTATATATTGGAATATGTCAAATATGTGGATTTTTTCCCCCTGGATGTCCATCGAACCGAACAAAGAAATGGTACAGTTTCATCATATCATGTCTTTCCTGTGGCTATAACTCTGAGGTTTGAATTAACACATATAGTGGCACTGTAGAAGTCATTTGAATAGGAATTGATAGGGTGTCCTTTACAATAGGTCTTAATTGGCATTTAATCCATTTCAGAGGTTAGCCAGAGGACAAGTATCCGTCACTGAGAAGCAGAACATCATCCTGAATGGGATTTTAATTGAAACCGAATTATTGAGAGTCTTGTTCTCGACTGACAGAGAAGATTTGTCTGGACTCTGCCGACAACTTGTATTTGAATTCAATATTGACATGACTTGTGCGATTACACTTAGGACGACAGATTAACTGTGAAGAAACAATTAGTTTCTGCAATAAACAGAAACTTCTGGTGAAAATGAAGCAATTATCTTCCTCGGCAAACTCATCAGGTCCTTTATTAAGTGGAAAAAGTGTGAGGCCTTTGACTAGCATTTAGTACACACTTGGTTTGCTCTCAAACGAAAACCCAGACGTCATTGTTGTCTGAATTTAAACGCCAAGAGAAATGCCTTGGAAAAGCAATAGCATGCAAAATGTTCACCGGCGGTTGATGTCCGTTATGATTAATGGACCCGAGCACGCGCCTCAAGCATTATGACAGTTGTTGTGGTTAAAGCAAGTAGTTATTCCCCAACAGCGAGCGTCTAAACATCCAGGGGTTAGACACTTTGAGAGAACAAAGCAATCAATTCCCACCCTGTTAAGAAGACCTGACTCAGTCAATTCAAGCAACTCAGGCAAACCTTTCACCATTTAACGCTATCAACTCTTAGTCATGTCTGCTTCCATCAGATTTTCAACTCTTTTTGAATCCCCGAGTTTCATTTCCTTCACATTTTTACAGCTAGGAGTTCTAAATCTCTTTCCAATCTTTAAAATGAATCTCAGCTAGCACTATGGTACAGTTTTGGCTCTGATAGACTCACCCTCATATAATACTAAACGTGTATGATTTTCTTCTGAGAAAATGAGACATTTTTACAGAACTTCCCCATACAATGATTGCTTTAAGCAGTTTTTGCACCACAGCTGGCATTAAACGAAATTGTAAAACTAATGGCAGTTTTCATTAACAATTCCCCCTTTGCCATTGGTAGAATAAACACTTGTTCCATTGGCAGAAAGCCACCTCTCAGTGATCTGATTGGCTAAGACATATGGTTCACAGGCAGAATTCTTTTTGTTTAAAAAACAGTCTAGCACTGTTACAAAAACAGTTTCAGTGCTCTGACAGGCAAAAGGGACATTTTTTTTTTATTTTTCCCAAAATAATCGCTTATACACTCTGAAAAAATAAAGGTTCTTTATTGTCATTGATGGATCCATGAAACTTTAACATCCATAGAAGATTTCTATTCCACAAAAGGTTCTTTATAGTAAAAAAAAAAAAAAAAAAATGGTTCTTTAGAATATTAACATGCTCTTCTCTAAGAAAATAATTATTATTTTAAGAACGTTTCACTGAAAGGTTTTTTTGGGATACCAAAAATGGTTCTTCAATGTAGTCACTGTGCAGTTCAAATTCAAAATATTGGAGAGAGTTGTTTTTCCCCACCCCCTCATCCTCAGACTCTCTCTCATACAGGTTGCCAGATTTAGGAGCCGCACAGGAAATAGCGCAGTTGACAATGAAAAGTGACAGTTGATGACTTGATTTATCTGTGTTTTAATATGCCTATGGTTATAGAGCTTTTGGATGGTGAGGCTTTTTATTTTGTTTTACCTCGCTTTTCCAACAACTGGCAACCCGGGGTGACAAAATACTATTGGATAATTTGGCAGTGGGCAGAATCAAAAAGATCAAAATGAAAACAGACATTCCGACACGGAACACACCCTTCAAAGTAGGATAACTGGCTGTAGCATTGTTTTTGGAGAAACGGAGAAATGTGACCTTTAGTAGTCCAAAAAAACAAAAACAGACAAAAAAACCTTTAGGACCTTTTTTTTAAGAGTCTAGCAGTTTTAACCATAGGTTAGTCTGGGAGATTGTACCTGTAATAAGTCAAAGGTGAAGGTCTTGACAAATGATGTGTAGTGATCAATAGATCCAATGCTTTAAGAAAGAGTAGACTGTCAAATCAAGCTCCATCATATGAAATCATATGAAAACCAACAGCACACTGAGTATCGATTCGTATATTGACTTTTGTCATAGTCCAAGCTGCTGGATTTGCGGATGGATTTGTGTCGGTCTTACTGCAGAGTTTGTGCAGTTCTCGAAACTCCCACATTAGCATGCACAAGCTTTGTTCTCAACCAGAACAGAGATGGACTGGTCATGCTGTAGCTAATTACTGTAATGAATTAGTCACCACTCACAAGTGTTTCTCTCAGCGCAAACCATGTCCAGATATCTGCGTACGTGATATTCACGAGTCCCGATTTTTGTGGAAATATTAGAAACTGGGATACAGAAACCTTTTTGGATGTTTCAACAACATAAATAGCAGCTTGGCCTTTCTTTGTCAGACTTTGCAATGTCCATAATTCCCAATACATATTCTAGAGGTTAGCGATAGTTACCAAACACAAGATAAAGGTTGTTAGTCCTTCCAATAGTTATTTTACAAATGTTACACTACAACCAATTTGCATTGGTTAAACCTAGTATTCAATCAGAATTCTATGACCTAGGTTGTGTGCTTTAAGCCATCTTCTCCTAACGCCTCCATCAATTCCCATTTACTACGGCATAATGGGGAAAGCTTATGAGATATAAGTGTTCTTTGCTTCATTCATTCTATTTAAATGGCACATCATCACACCCTTATTACTATAAAGCAAATGACATTAAGAAACTTCACCAAGAGATGCCTTCAGAGACATCAATAAGCAAAAGCCACATTAATCAGGCCCATAAGCATCCCTCATCTGCATTTTGCCGTCATAAGCTTTTAATTGTAATTTCAAATGATAGAAAAATAGCAGTGATTGCCAGTCGTCACAGATAGCAGTTCTGCACTGGGTATATGCAATGAAAATGAATTATTATTGTAAATGAATTCTGTTTATGCTACTTATAGCTGCAAACCAACACATTAAGCAACTTAAGCAATGCAAATCATAAATTAAATGCAATGCAAATACAGCGTAATAGTGTGTGTCTGTGTGTATATATATATATATATATATATATATATATATATAGACAAACACAGACCTGGTTATTTACTAATTACATGATTAAAAAAACTATAGTTAGTAGCATAATCTAGGTTACTTATTTTAGGTAACGTTTTCTGACTAATTTTTGGATTACTTTTAGATTACTTTTTTATCTAACTTGTTTTAATTTACTATTAAACACACCATACTGATATAAAAAATGCAAAGAGCAAGAAAATCAGTTAATCGGTTCAGGACGTCAATCAAACGAACTAGAATCATGTCAATCAAGTGAACTTCAATCGTTTTGTTTTCCAGTGTCGGTCATTCTGGAGTTGCCATTTGTCAATCAAAATTGACCCTATTTACTTTCCTAATACAATTTTCTTGGTCTAATTGGAAATGATTCAGAAGATAGAGAGATCCCAGGAGGGCACCAGGGGTGCAGCCCCGCGAAATCTTCATCCTCGGAGGATGACAGCCCATCCCCTAATGCTGCGATCAACATCTGATCTTCTGGTGGTGCACCAAATGAAATGTTCATGAGAAGGACCAGTGAGATCATTCGAGAGCCGAACGGGACAATCGCTGTGTGAGGAGTAAGAGATCCGTGGGGGCTGGCCTGGCGGAGAAGCTCTGTGAACCTCAGATCTCCCAGAGCCACATCATTCCATTCTATGTCATTTATCTTCAGTAAACAATCCGTAGTTGCAGCAAAGATAATAACTTAAAGTAAAGTGAAGTGCTTTTACTACACTCAAAACAATTACTCTTTGAATGAACATAAAAAAAATCATGGAAAGGATTTCCACATGATTAACTTGCTTTATTTCAGCATTATGCAATTCTGTTATTCCAATTTAATGTACTTACGTTGGGTCAACTTAATTTATTAAGTTTGATTCAACTTATTTACTATGGTTGGGCACAGCTTAATTTAATAGTGTCAGCCCAACTAATTAGCAATGTTTTGGACCAACTAATTTATTTAAGTTAGCCTAACAAAAGTGCTTAATGCTGAAAGAAAGCCATTTAATCACATGGAAATCCTTTCCATGATTTAATTACATTACTTCAAAGAATAGCTTTTGAGTTGAATAAATTAAAACCTTTTTAACAAACTCTAATGGTGGAAACAACACACAACAAATGAGAAAAGGTGCAATCAAATTGTATTTCCAAAATTATAATGCACATTGTTTAACACAGTTGAGTTGCTTGTTGATAACGCAAGGAAATATATCTCAAGTTTGTTATGAGAAGGGAAATGGGCCCTCTCACTCGCATCCCACTTAATCTACTCTTAACATTTGCACTTTGTACATCTTGCACCTGTGGTTTTATGTGATGGTGAACTCACACAGAAGTTAATAAAAAATATTTACCAAAGTTAGAACATGTTTTGTATAAATATATATTTAAATTTTTTACATTGAAACGTAGGGACATTTTTTAAACAAGTTTCAACAATGTCTACAGCATGGTTGGCATCAAGGGTAAAAACAAGACAAATGGAGATCTTACAATAAAGTTTAACTCCCGAAATTTGTAAATGTTTAAACTTAAAAAAAATTAAACATAGCTTAGTCTTAAAGGGATAGGCCAAACTATCCCTTTAATTTTTTATGAGAAACTGAAAAAATAATTCAGCATACAGCTTTCCTTAAGTGCCAATAGACTGGACCTTGCATCAGAGAGAACATTTTTTAATAAAAACAGAGCACAAAAAACCTCCAGATGAACTGAACACTGATATACTGGGAAATGGGGCCCTGCCTTTATACTCACATTCCCCTTCAAGATTTGCACTTACACCTGTAGTTTAATGTGCTGGAGTACCTAAACAACAAAACAGAAGGTACAAGTTTTCTGGTGTAGCTTTTGCTATGGCGATGTTTCTTAACGGGAAAGCAGTGTTTTGAGAACTTGTCCTTTGTTGGATAGTTTGTTTCCATCCAATTCCATAATGATCTTCTGCAGAACCTCAAAAGTGTACTTGAGCTCCTGGGGGTAGCTCAGGTTTAGCGCGTAGACAAGCCCCAGCAACATCACCACAGCAAAAGCTACATTGCCCAACTCACTCATCACTTCCACCCCCTCCAGGACAATACCAACATCCGCGGGGTCATCGCCAGGCTCTGCGCCTTCTTGTCGAATGACAAAGATTCCAAATACTGTCTCCGCTATGGCCATTTGAGTGCTTTCATCGACATCCTGTGACAAAAAATAAAATGAACAAGGACAAAGATTTTTTTACTGATGTGCATTACATGCATATTTATAGCACACAATCTTTACAGTATTACTGTAAAACAGCTATCACTAACTTGATCCATATTCATAATAATGCAAATGTAATCAAATAACCAATTGACATTAAAATTGTTTAGCTGAGTCGGTGAAATACTTCAACTAAGCCATACCAAGGGCCTGTCTGTTGTAATCATGAGTTCAGTGTTAGTTATTCCATTCGAATAAAGGTATATTGTCTTATTAAAGGAAAAAAAAAAAAGTATGGGGTGTGTGTGTGTGTGTGTGTTATTGTCTGAGAGAAAGACAAGGAGAGAGGCTCCCAAACCGGCCCGGTTATTTTCCAAAAAGATCAGTAATACTGCAAACAGACATTTGATACACTGTTTTTGTTCATGTATAGAAGAATTACATGATGAAAAAAAACAGGCCAAATAATTTTTATGTGGTAGTGAGTTTTTATTTAAAGGATAATTCTGGTATTTAGCACTTTGAGTCTCTTTTCTGGTTTATGGATGAACTAGAGTAGTGGACACAGAAATGTTGACGATGGGTCCTGTCTCGACTTTTTGACTCGTTTAGATTCGCCTTTGACCGCTTCAGAGTGGCTGGCTACCGGCATTCACAAACATGTCCTTAAAACAACCCTTAACGTTCGTGTTCAAAACTGTGCAACTCACCGAGTGGTTAGTGGTGTTCATTAGCCAGTCACCATCACATTCATCTCTCTGAATGAAGGCATAGATAGCACACATACGTCTGCAAAATGTCTGTTAAAGATCTCTTGATCTGGAAAGCATCTGCTGTCTACAAACGTCTGGCAGACGTCTTTCAGATGTCAGTTTTACATACATTCTAAATCATAAACATCTTAAAGACATCTAATAGACGTCTATTTGACATCTAAAAGGAAACGTCCTATAGACGTATTGCAGATGAGCAAACACCTTAAATAATACGTCTTGCAGATGTAAATGCAGACATCAAATAGACATCTCGGAGATGTACGTGTGCTATCATATATCCATCCATTTATTTATTTTATTTATTTGTTTATTGATTGATTGAGTTCTAATTCAAAATAAATACATTTAAAAAATAAAATATTTTTTTTTTCCCAAAACAATTAACAATTAATAACAATTACAATTTCAATTTAAAATAAATAAATAAACTGCATGATAAAATTTAAATAAAATTAAAAATGAAATATTTTTTTCAACACAATTAACTCAACAGAACAAAAAATAACAAAAATGAATGTGTTGAAAAATCTAATTAAAATGACATTAATTAAATGCTTCGAAATAATGAACAATTTTAATTCCAGATTAAAATAAATAAATAGCTTGAAAATTAAATTAAAATTAAATATTGTAATTACATTTTTCAAAACAATTAAGTCAACTGTTAATTCAACTGAACTGTTCATTTAGAATGAATAAATGATTGAATGAATCAAAGAATGGCTCATATTATTTTTAAATAAAATAAAATTTTTAATTTGAATTCAAATTTAGTTAAAACTATATATATATATATATATATATATATATATTTATTTATATTTATATATCCAATTGGAATATGATAATAATATCCATCTATTAACTAAGAATACGTGATAGTTTGACTTGCCCAAATTTAATCAGGTCTATTAAAATTAACAAAATGATCCCCTTTTCAACCAAACAACTAACCTAAGCAAGATGGTCAGGTTAGTTGTTTGCTTGGTTCCAGTGCAGATATGAAACGATTCCATGTTTGTCTCCCAGAACCTGTCTAGATTTATTTAAATTTTCCATTATGAACAAGACTGATATCATTCAGCACTTGCTCAGATTCAATCACACAGAAGTGCTCCAGACATAATCATAACTCTCAGAAAGAGCAGTCGCGCAAAAAAAAAAAATCATTTTGCGTCCCTTGTGATTCAGTACCAAGCTTCAGCATAATATGTGTGCCGGCAGATATTTCTATGATTTCGAACTGAAGACCACTTACACTGAATCACTCAGAATTCATGTTGACACAAAGAAGACGGTAACCTTTCTACCAAATTCAGAGAAAAAAACAAACAGCATTACAGTATAGCATTAATAGCATATGGTAGCAAATATATGATTATAGGTCATGTGGGACTGACTATACACGGTACACAGAAAATAACTCAAATCTAACAGATCAAACATCATAAAATCAGTTACGGTTATCAGATTGTATGCTGAATGTATGGATAAGTTTTTTTCCTTAACAACATCAAAAGACTGTTGAATGTTTATGGATGCAAATTCTTTTGATTTGAACAAAAAATAGAAATGCAACTCAGCGCTGTGGTGTAGATTACCATTTTCAATTACGTTTGTTTTATGAATCATTAATGGCCTACACTTTAGGTTGCTACAGAATGTTGGTATTGTTGTCGCAAAGATATGATGATAGTATTAGCTCTTAAATCCAAGTATGGTCATACTTTCTCGATATAGTAATTAGTTTAGCTTAGCATTAGATTAAATTAATATCGCTGTTGACTGTTTTTGGTCAGAAAAACTAACTACTAAAGCTAACTAGCTAAATTTTGACCCCCTGATTCCTCCTGTACAAACCTTCTGTGCTTGCTAAAATAACAGTGGTACACTATTTTTTACTGGAGATATTTTTAACTGTACCACACCCCATCTGGTGCGATTTTGACAACAGTCCAACTGCACCATCAACCTCATAATGAGAGTCCACCTGTCGCTTTGGCTCAGTTTTAGACCAGTAGTATCTGGTACAGTTTAATATGCCAGTGACACGATTTTATCCTTTTTTTAATCAACATTGTCATCCTATGCACTTTAAAATGAGTGTTACCTCATTGTCCAATTTAAATGTTCTCAAGAATGAGAAAGTCAGTCCCCACTAAAACCTACCAAATAAAAGTGCTAAAATTGACCAATCAGAATCGAGTATTCCGGAGAGCTGTGTAACAATTTCATAGAACTGATGAAATAAAACAACAATGTTTGAGAGCTCAATGCTACAACTGACCAATCAGAATCAAGAATCAGCACAACAATTGACCAATCAGAATCAAGAATCAGCACAACAATTGACCAATCAGAATCAGGAATCAATGCTACAATTGACTAATCAGAATAAGTGCTACAGTTGACCAATCAGAATCCAGTATTCCAGAGAGCCATGTAACAATTCCATAAATCTGATGAAATGAAGAAAAAAAAAGTATGTCTGTGCAATGCTACAACTGACCAATCAGAATGAAGAGTCAATACTACAATTGACCAGAATTGAGTATTCTGGAGAATGTGTAACAATTCCATAAAAATTATCAAATTCTGAACGTTCAATGCTACAACTGACCAATCAAAAGTCACTATTTCTTAAAACTTTATTAAAGTTTTTGTTCTATACTTCAAATATATCAAAATTTCCACTTAAATTCAAAAGGCCTAAGACGACTTAAAATTCTCAAATATAAGTGAACCCTTCTTAAATCATTGACAAACCACTCTGTTACATTCAAGAAGCTAAAACAGAGATTTGGGTAGAGTAATTCTTCAAACAACTATTTGCTTTATTTGCTCTGAGTGAGCATAGTTCATTTTTCTTGATTTGGGATTTGTAGTTAAAATGCTGAAGTAGATAGATCTGTCTCAGTGTTTCATAGAAAATCAAGAATTTCTGTCAGACTGATGAGTTTCTTGGGGACCCGGGAGACTTTAAAATGAGTTGCAAATGAAGACAAAGCTCTGTCTCAATGAGTTCGTTTTCCGAGGCGGAATTCGTCAATAGCAATTTTAGTTTAACTTTTCTTTCCCTTTCGGCATTCTTTGACCTTGTACGCTCAACTTTTCCTTTAGCAACTTTATGAAATAGGTCTTTCGTAATCTAATGTAATGAATGACCTGTAATGCTGAGGGGAAATGTATTAAAAGTGCTTCCCTTCATTTGCTCTATCAAACCAGTGAACGCAATATAGAAGTCAAGGAAACCGTCCCTCAAACCTCCACATCCTGTGTACACTCTGTGTAATTTGTAATTGCTTCTCGGATAAACAACCCGTAAACAGATACAAAACAAACTTATTGGTCACTTTGTGCATAATAACTCTCTTCTTGACTGACTGGCATTTTAAATATTCTTCAGAATAACATTCTACTCCTGAAAAGATGTTTTTAATCATCGTAAATAACCTCTTTGAGTTACACCTCCAACTTTTCGTAAATCAGATAGATAGACAGACAGACAGATCGATGGCAGCTTTCATTGGCCAAGGCCCGCCCATGAGGCCGTTTGACCAACATGTCAAACAACCAATCACAGTTCGTTTCGTTCAGCATCCCGTTTCGGGGTGTGGAAATGTCACCACAATAACAGACCGGAGTGTAAAACTCTCGGATGTATTTTAAAGATTCTATGCAGCGAACATTAAATATTTCACATACTTTTGAAAATACAGCATTTAGTTGATCCTGATAAGTGCTTGTCGTCACAGTTGTAAACATGACGGCTTTCTTCTTTCGTGAGGGGGTTTGGCATCACGACATTTTTGTTTCTAGGCGTAACGTTAAAGAACGCGACACACACGTCTCCCGGAAATCCTGTGTCATTCAACCAATCCGATGACGACTTCGAAACTCCTGAAGTGTTTCCACTTTTGTGTGCCATATGCATCAGACGTTTAGCCAGTGTTCCGTGGGCGTGACGTCTGAGGCTGAGACTAGCTGATTCTATTCTCCATAAAGCAAATTCAGTGTGTTTGGCCTCAGGCAGAGGTATGGTGGGGTTTGCGCAGGAGTCACGGGTTGGTGGTGTAAACATGTGACCTATCAGTGTTCTTCCTTCCTAGCAATAATTCAAGCACTAAGTATCAAATGAGCAGCATCATAATCATCAAGTGTCCAATCGCAACATGCTAATCACGACACGTCTTGAAACGCGCATTCCTGCAGTCGCCAGCCAAAAGTTGGACCCGCGGGTCATAGCAGGTGCACCAGGCTCCGTTCCTAATGCATATGTCAGGACTTTATGATGGTTAGTGGAAGGGACGTGTCATTACCCATCAGGCTCTGAGAGATTTCCGCATCTATGAGTGTCGGCTCAGCTGGGAGGAAGTATTGCAAACTGATCACGCTTCATTGGTCCTCTAATTGACGTTGTGCTTTGGTGACTGTTTTAATGGGACAAACACATGAGGCTTGTCGCCGGGGAAAAAATAAATAAATAAAAAATAACGCAACGCTCAGAGGACTGGTAATGTCCTTTTTCAAGATACAATCAACATTACTCCATCGTCATTCTATGCTTTATAATTTACTCAGTTTCTTTTTTTTTTAGTGGCATCCGGGTCTTCTAATGGATGAATACTGTCTATGTACAATCTTTAGACTGATATCAGAGACCCTCGTCAAGGATTGATATGTTGTGAATCTCCTAAAAAAAACAAGGACATTGAACAACAATATATGTATATATTGAACAATAATATATTTTTATAAATATACTGTTGCTCATGGTTAATTCAGCTCTGTTCAAAATATATTCACTTGTTAATTTATAAAATGAAAAACATTTCTAATAAATAAATATGTTAGATAAATTATTACATAAAATACAAATACAGCATTGGGGAAAGTTACTTTTAAAAGTACTGCATTACAATATTGTGTTACTCCATTAAATGAAGGGTTGCAAAAATGAGTACACCCTAGATTTAATTCAGAAAATGTATAATATTCTAGTAATTAGTATGTCCTCCAGAACTTTAAGTATACTGCTCTGACCATTCTTGGCACTGAGTGTACAAGTTCATGACACATTTTCACATCTGTCCTGTTTAACTCCTAGAGGACGACCTCCTTGAATGCGCTGGTCTTTACTAAGGAGTTTTGCTCAGCTTGTCTCTACAGAATCCCTCACAGTTGCACAAGAGCGCTAAGATTGAGTGAAATACATGTCCACTGAAGGATTTTCACCTTGGGATAATGAATATATTCATTGTCATGCTGGAAAAATGCCCAATAATGCAGGGAATGAGGGGAGGGTAGCATCTTCTGTTTCAAGTTTTTGTATTACATCACACAGTAGTGTGTGAATTCATGACAGCGTTGATAAAGCACAACTGCCTCACACCTTCAGCACTCAATCATCCCTATATAAAAGCTTTTCTACCACTGAACGTCACTGTGGGTACCAAGCACTTCTCACTGTACTCCACCTCTAGCAACACCAGAACATTTTGGATGCTTTTGGATCTGAAATGATTTACTTGGTCTCTTGAGACCAGAGTATGGATTCACAGAAGTCTCTATTTTGTAAATATGGGCCTTGGAAGAGGTTAAATTATTTTGTTTTGCTTTGGCTACAGTAGGTAATTCTAGTGGTGACAACAAGCATGCATGCCACTTCTGCAGGCTGCTTCATATTCTGTGAGATAAAAGGTAACTTTTTGTGAGATAAAGTGTCATAGCTTTTGCCGGCTCTGGGACACTTGCATGTTATTTCTCCTGATCTTTTTCTAGCAAAAATTCACTCATCAATAAATAAAAAATTAAAAGTGAAGACCTGATTATTCCAGGAGCCTTGTCACCAGTCCATTGTTTTTGAATGTCTGTGCTACTTCTGCTATATTTTCATACTTAAAACAATAATTTTGCTATTGTAACATTGTCCTAAGTCAAGTCAAGTCACCTTTATTTATATAGTGCTTTTAACAATGTAAATTGTGTCAAAGCAACTGCACAATATCAAAAAAGGAAAATAGTGTGTCAATAATGTAAAATGAAAAGATAAAAAAAAAAAGATTTTCAGTTAAAGGCATTTCATTATTGAATTCAGTGATGTCATCATCTAGCTCAGTTCAGTTTAAATAGTGTCTTTGCAATCAGGTCGACGATATCGCTGGAAATGAAGTGTCCCCAACTAAGCAAGCCAGAGGCGACAGCAGCAAGGAACCAAAACTCCATCGGTGACAGAATGGAGAAAAAAACCTTGGGAGAAACCAGGCTCAGTTGGGGGGCCAGTTCTCAGAAACAGAATAGAAACTGACAAATATTAGCGTAGATGCCACTCTTCTTATGATGTAACGAGTACATCATGTGTTATGGGGAGTGTCCCCGGTTCCGGTTGATCTAATTAATGCAGCCTAACAATCCTTTAATGGATTTGAATAATAGAAGTGTATTAGTGTGTTATGTGTAAACCAGGTTAAAGAAATGTGTCTTTAATCTAGATTTAAACTGACAGAGTGTGTCTGCCTCCCGAACAGTATTTGGTAGATTGTTCCAGAGTTTGGGTGCTAAATAGGAAAAGGATCTGCCGCCCGCAGTCGATTTTGATATTCTAGGTATTATCAAACGGCCAGAGTTTTTAGAACGTAGCGGACGTAGAGGACTATAATGTGATAAGAGCTCACTCAAGTACTGAGGAGCTAAGCCATTCAGGGCTTTATAAGTAATTAACAAGATTTTAAAATCTATACAATGTTTGATGGGGAGCCAATGCAGTGTTAACAGAACCGGGCTAATATGGTCGTACTTCCTGGTTCTAGTAAGTACTCTAGCTGCTGCATTTTGGACCAACTGTAATTTGTTGATCAAGCGTGCAGAACAACCACCCAATAAAGCATTACAATCGTCTAACCTTAAGGTCATAAACGCATGAATTAGTATTTCTGCATTTGACGTTGAGAGCATAGGTCGCAATTTTGATATGTTTTTGAGATGGAAAAACGCAGTTTTACAGATGCTAGAAACATGGCTTTCAAATGAAAGATTGCTATCAAACAACACACGTAGGTTCCTAACTGATGAAGAAGAATTGACAGAGCAGCCGTCAAGTGTTAGATAGTGTTCTAGGTTATTACATGTGGGGTTTTTATGTCTGATAATTAACATCTCTGTTTTTTTCAGAATATAGCAGTAAGAAGTTACTCGTCATCAAGTTTTTTATATCTACTATGCATTCCTTTAGTTTCTCAATTTGGTGTTTTTCACTAGGCCGCGAAGAAATATAGAGCTGAGTATCATCAGCATAACAGTGAAAATGAACACCATGTCTCCTGATAACATCTCCCAAGGGTAACATGTAAAGCGTGAAAAGTAACGGCCCTAGTACTGAGCCTTGAGGTACTCCGTACTGCACTTGTGTTCGATATGATACCTCTTCATTCACTGCTACGAACTGATGGCGTTCAGCTAAGTAAGATTTGAACCATGCTAATGCACTTCCACTAATGCCAACAAAGTGTTCTAGTCTATTTAAAAGAATGTTGTGGTCGATAGTGTCGAACGCAGCGCTACGATCCAGTAGAACTAATAAAGAGATACAACCACGATCAGATGATAGAAGCAGGTCATTTGTAACTCTAATGAGAGCAGTCTCAGTACTATGATACGGTCTAAATCCTGACTGGAATTCCTCACAAATACTATTTTTCTCTAAGAAGGAATATAATTGCAAGGATACTACCTTTTCGAGTATCTTTGACAGAAAAAGGAGATGTGAGATCGGTCTGTAATTAACTAAATCTTTGGGGTCAAGTTTTATTAATTGTTTTATTAATGAGAGGCTTAATAACAGCCAATTTGATGGTTTTGGGGACATATCTTAATGACAGTGATGAATTAATCAAAGAGGATCTATGACCTCTGGAAGCAGCTCTTTTAGTAGTTTAAATGGAATAGGGTCTAACATTCATGTTGTTGGTTTAGATGATTTATACAATTCTTCCTCTCCTATAGTAGAGAATGAGTGAAATTGTTCCTCAGGGGATCTATAGTGCACTATCTGATGTGATACTGTAGCTAACGGCTGCATGGTTACAATTTTATCTCTGATAGAATCGATCTTGGAAGTAAAGTAGTTCATAAAGTCATTACTGCTGTGCTTTTGGGAAATGCCAACACCTGTTGATGCTTTATTTTTCGTTAATTTAGTGACTGTATTGAATAAATACTGGGGGTTATGTTTGTTTTCTTCTAGAAGAGACGAAAAGTAATTAGATCTAGCAGTTTTTAATGCTAAGAAATAGGTCAACTGGCAGTTCTCTCCCAAGTGGTTCCACTGCTGCCAGCATTAAGTCTGAGTATGATTCAGTGGGCTATATAACACTTTTAATTGTCAGGAAATTACTTCTTTAAAAGTTTTGGTTCAATATACTTACCTGCTGATCAAAAATAGCCTTAATCCTATACAATTCTTTTTTTTTTTTTTTTGTAATTTTCACCATATCAAAATAAAAAGAAAAGTCCCGCCTCGAATGCATCGGCCAAAAAATAATAATAATAACTTATCGGCCAATGCCGATATTTGAAAAATGCCAAATATCGGCCTTGGCGATATTTCGGTCAACACTGATGATATCACATGGCAATACCACAGTATAAATAGTGTGATACCCAAATTCATGTGCCGTGATAGTTGTATGATACACTGGTTCATGTTCCATGGCATTTTTTTTTTCGACATTTTTTATTAATTGTTAATTGAATGATTAATATTTGATCATTAATTCATTTCCATTTATGCAATCAAAAATGTTGATTAGATTAATAAATGCTGTAAAAGTTGCTTATTGTCATTTAATGTAAGCTGCTGCAATAAAGGGATAGTTCACCCAAAAAGGAAAATTAGCCCATGTTTTACTCACCCTCAAGTCATCATAGGTGTATATGGCTTTCTTCTTTCAGACAAATACAATCGGAGTTAAATAAAAAAAAAAATAAAAAAAAATGTCCTGGCTCTTCCAAGCTTTATAATGGCAGTAAATGTCGTTTAACATTTTGAAGCCCAAAAAATGTGTAAATCCATTGTAAAAAGTACTCCACTTCTCCACATATGACAGTTAGAGGAAACTAGAGATTACAGTATATAACGTTTTAAATATGGGTATTTTTATTACACAAATACATTGATTCACTTCTGAAGGCCTTTATCAAGCCCTCGGATCTGTGTGAAGCACTTTTTATGATGGATGGATGGATGCAGTTTTTAAAGCTTCAAAATCTTAAACCCCATGCACTGCCATTATAAAGCTTGGAAGATCCAGAAAGAAGAAAGTCATATAAACCTAGGACAACGCAAGGGTGAGTAAATTATGGGGTAATTTTCATTTCTGGGTGAACTGTCCTTTTAACTCATGATAAAGTATAGAACCTTAGATAAAAAAAAAGTAGTTCACATTTTGTGCCTCAACTAAAAGCGACTGACTTTTAGATATAGTTTTATTTTCTGCTAAAAGACACTCAACAGTCTGTTGCATTACTAGAAAAGCATTATATTTAGCTTAGCTGTTTAGTGTGTAGCTGAAATATAAATGACAGAGAGTCTGTAACAGTAATGTTCCATTGATTTCAGACCAGTGAAACACATCCGCTAACTATTCTCTCTCTCTGGCCTGTCTATTAGCTCCCAGAATTGGATTTTGTTCATAACTTTAGTTTATGGCCTGCACTAGCAAGTCAGCAGAAATCAGTTTTACTGTAATGTCTGTAAACATCTACAGTAAGCTGGAAATTACACATCATAATCACCGAAGGAAGTTAAAAAATAAAGCAATATTTGAAATATAAAATCCGTTATCCTCATTCATGAATTAAGGTGATTCACAACTCATTTCGTTATCATAAAAATGTCAGTGAAACACAAAATTGAGGCATTGCTTTCTAATCACTCACACATCTTTCGTTTCTTGTTTGTGTGTAATGGACAGAGGTGAATAATTATAATTCACCTCACTGGAGAGCGTTCAACACAATTATGTGTAAACAACCAATAGTGTCTGTCAGCAGGCGGATGAAGTATCAGGACTCGACAAGCGAAGCCGCTTTGATGAGTTTAATGCTAAACTTCTCCTGCTGCAAAGGATTGTGGGTATACTAATGTGATTTAGGCAAACAACGACAAGCATGAGCAAACAGGGTAAAGATTGGATTGTTTTGGTGCAATCAGAATGATAAATGCTTTTGGGAAGTCTTGAGGTAATTAGGTTGACATGAAGATCGCAAACAAAACTTTGCCGATTGATTTTTAAGGAACAATTAAAGGGGTCATGAACTGAGAAAACAAAATGTTCTTGATCTTGTGACATAAGAGGTCATTGTACTATAAAATAAAAAGTAAATAAAAAGATAAAAAACAACATCCTGTAAGTTTGAGAACTCAAAACTTTGTCATTAGTCTAAACACAGCTTATATTAAAGCCAGGCCAAACCAAAGCTTTTAGAATATTTCACTTTATGATATAATGGTGTGGCTAAGCACCAACTGTGTAGAAGATGATCAACACCTGCTTCTACATCACTGCCTGTTTTGCCCCACCCACTAATGTGTGCATGTAGCCTAGCGTTTATGAGAGAGGCGAACGTGCAGGTCTACACAGGACCCAAACGATTAAGATTTTCTGAAGACAAGACAACACTGTGCAGTGCCAAGATGTGGAAAAAAACAGTCTTTGCATTGCCTTCCTTCTGATCCCAAAGTTAGGAAAGAGTGAATGAACTTTATTTTTAATGAAGATCCAGACTGTGTCTATAAGAACTCGGCCCTGTGTTCACTTCATTTTACTGAGGATTATTTACAAACAAGGCACAGTTTGAAGCGGGGTTTTTGAAAAGAGTGAAACTAAAGCATGATGCTGTGCCAACTATATTGGATCCAACAGTAATGTCGCAACACAATTGATTTGTATTGACTTATGCGTTATAAGTGAACCTCAGAGAACAGTACACATTTAAAAAACAAGTTCATGACCCCTTTAAGAAACTTTAAAGAGTTCACCAATAAATAAATAAAACAGAACGCTTGGTGTCCAAGGATTTCCTTAGAAGTACAACTCCCACATTTTCTATTATATATGTTAGTTTAAGTATTTTATAATATAAAATTAATTTAGGATTAAAAGTAAATTAGCTTTTATATGTGAGGTTGGTAGCCCCCCACCCCATTAAAATTATGATTTGGGATTTTGTGTTACCGAAAAAGGGAGAAAAAATTGTGAAAAGGTTTTTTTTTTTTTTTTTTTTTTTACTATAAAATCTTTGCATTTTTATTTTTATTTTTAATTACATCTGTATAATTATATTTATGTCTTGCAGGCCCTCTCATGCTACCCAAAATATTGTGAGCATTTTTTTCCCCCCAATAAAATGTATGCAAATTAATTAAACTATTTTTACTACATTTTTATAATTACATTTAAGTCTTGCAAAAGTATTCATGCTACAAAAAACAGCAGAACATTTTTTTGTTTTCCTAATTTTCCTAATTATTATATTTTAATTTTGTTTTTACTTTACATATTAATTAGTTTATTGCATTATTTATTATACCAATTTTTACATAATTATGTTTATGTCTTGCAAATGTATTAAAACCCCTCATGCTTCCAAAAATATGATGAGATTTATTTATTTTTATTTTTTTCCCCATATAATTTTGGAAATTAATTAAAAATATTTTTATTTTTGTATTTCTATTGATGGTTTTATTATTATTATTATTATATTTGCATATAACTTATTTTGATAATAATAAATGATTTGCATATAGCTCTGCAAATGTATTAAAAACAAACAAGTAAACTAAAAACAAATGTCACAAAATTATATACTTTATTGCTAGTCAACAAACAAAACAAATCAGGGTTTTTAATCTATATTTAGGTGTGTCCCAAGTTTTGGTAACAGGGTAACTTTCAAGCCTTATTTAAAATGATAGAAAATAAAATGGCTCATATAATATTTAGTTTGACCTTCTGAAGTATATGGATTTTCTGAAGGCTACGTGCTTTCTTTCCCAGACCCTTGAAAACATAAAAAAAAGAAAATAATTTAAGCATTTTCATTAACATGAGAAAAATATAAAAGCCTTATATCACTCCTGACCACTAAATCAATATCTGTTTCATTGACTTCACTTGTTCATATACGTGTGTATATATATATATATATATATATATATATATATATATCAAGTGTAAGAGAGTTTAATATAAACAGGTTTGTTGTGCAGAATAATGTAAATGAAGAATAATTTACTCCAGGCTTTTAAAAGTTAAAAACTGAACTCACAAGTGAGGTGTAATGCAATATATGACCTAGGGTGTGCATTCATTTTCAATGATCGAGAGTAAATATTTCCTCAGTATTCATAAGAACAGTCTTTTGTTTTTTCTATAGGCGGTTTTTCATTTCTGCCTCGGTCTCAATCCTCCCCAAAACCACAGTTCAGAGTGCGCAAGAGCTCACAGAGCCCATAATGGAAGATGGGATTTGTGCCACCCAGGAAGTTGAACAGGAGAAAACCTGCTGTGGAAATCAATGAGTCCGAGGATTAAACAGTGGAATCAGGTTTATCTGCCTTAAGGGGGGAATTAAATTTGTGGTGCACCAGAGTTTGGTCTTTTTAAAAAAAATCTGAACACCATACTAGTTCAAAGTTTGGTCGGATTAACTAAGTTTTGAAAGCAAGCATGTTTGTCAAGAGACCAAACGAGTACAATATATTCCTGGTTGTGCTTCAATTGAGTTTAACAACACTGTGTAGTCTATATATTTTGATGCTTTTTGTTTTTAGTATGGCACTTTTGGAACTTTGTTGTATGCGCCATGTTTAATGTAAAGCGTGTAAGTGAAAGTCACTCACCTCAGATACAACACAGTGACCCGCGTTCTAAAGATTTGCGCCTTCACTCTCATATATGAGACTCTCTCTCTCTATCGGTGTGTCTGTAACTGCGGGACGGAAATGTAAGTTCAATCAGTGTAGCCAGACGTATGATAATTATCGGATTTGTACCATAATTTTGACCTGTACGATGTACGATCAATGCTACCATAATGTACAATAATTTCAGAATTTTGTCACCAATTATGACACCAAATGATAGTCGTTGTAATCATAGGGCTTCTATACTCATATCTAGCTGTGCGGATCCTAAGTCTACCTGCATGATTGTGAGGAGACTTGAATGTGGTGTTATGCATGTCTTTCATCTCATCTCACGTCTTCTCGACCAATCATCGTGGAGATTGACTCTCTCTCATGTTCCTGCCACTCTTGGGTCAGTTGTTACAAAGCTGAGGTTGATAGTTTAGCAATAAAGTATAGAAAATAAGCTTCTGGTAGGATACTTGAACATTTCCAGTCTGGCAACATTGAGTTCAAAACCGACGGTCGAGTGAAGTTTATTCGTGAAGCTTCATTCGTCAAATCTGCGTTTAGGAATTTACGTACGCTAAACACAATTCCCACGAAGGACTCGATGTGTGTCACTGCTTCCGTTGTGCTGCGGAGCAGCATCCGGTTAACGGCACATGGCACCCGGTTTGCTCGAGCACACCCTGGGGTGAGGAGCCAGCGCACGCTTGGACTGGGTGCAACGGCACCAAGGAGCCCAAACACGGGGAAACCCCTCCTCAACATAGAGAAATGGGTGCAGCTTTTCGTTTTCGTAGAGGGCACAATTTATATACTGACAAACACATTCACCAAAACTAAGACAACCTGTATTTTAACTGAAATAGACCTTAAAACAGAACACCTAAAACAAGACTGTTCAACCTTTTAGGATGATATAATAAGTCATACTTGAACTTTTCTTACTAATAAACTGATTCCTGAAGAATCTTGGAGCAGATGTGTTTGCAGTCTGTTTATTAAAGTTCTGCCACAGAAGACTCAGTAAATCACCAATGCACTGTTTGTATTGGATAATCAGCTCTACCCAGTAGAGGGCAGTGTATGAATGGTTTATAACCGCAGAGTATGCTAAAGGCACATAAAGCACGTGAAAGTCTGTGTCCTGATCAGCTCCCCTATGTAACATTAACTGTTTTTGCTTACTATCATGTCTTAGCCTACAAATGTAACTCCTAGTTTGAAGTTTAAATAATCCTGCTTTAGATGGTATGATATATATATATATATATATATATATATATATATATATATATAAAAATCATTTTTAAACTTTTAAGTGCCACTCTATGTTTTATGTCTGTGTGGCACTTTTATCATTACACAATTCTTAGACTAGACCCATGGAAGTAAATTCCCATTTTACCTCTGTCGATGTCTGTTGGGGTTTGTGAAAAATCACGAATACTTACTTTTTCTAGCTGTATTTATCCTTGTAAATCAATAAAAATTCTTATTATTTTATTATTATTAATAACATTTATAAATATAAATAATACAATATTTGTATTATTATTATTATTTTATTATTTATTTATATATTTAAGCTTGTATTGCAAAATCAATCTATCAATCAAACTATTTTTCCATCACATTCATGTCATTTCAAAAACATATTTATTTTTTACTTGGAAAATACTATTTTTTTTTTATCATAAATGTCCATTGGAGTTGTTTAAAATATCCCATTTTTATTTATTCATTTAAACCTACATAAAATAAATACATAATTAAATGCATCACGGTAAATACATAACCCATAAATGATTTGTTTCTCATTCTCATGCCATTTTTCCCTGTATCAGACATTTTTATAATTGAATCACATATTGTGTAAAATATTTGTATTTTATTCATTTGTTTTTAGTTATTTTTTATTTTATTGTATAATTTTACGTATGCTAAATGCATAACCCAAAAGTGAAAAATCTGTTATTATTATTTCTATTTTCATGTAATTTCAACGAGTTTTTTATTTTATTTGTTTTGTTTTGTTTGTTCAATTTTGAATGATGAATGGTATACAATGGGCTATACAATATATCACCCAAAAATGAAAAAAAATATTTTTTTCTCCACTGACATTCCAGTTCAAACACATATTTATTTATTTATTGTTTGTATGATGAATGGGATACAATACATCACCCAAAAATGGCAACGCTCACTATATACTGTATGTTTGTTTTTTTCCACCCTCATGTCATTTCAAACTTGTGTATATTTATTGATATAATATGTTTTTCTTACTAGTAACATACCAGTGCAATTTACATTTAAACGTGGTCCCTACAACTTCTGTAAAATATTCCAACTCTTGTTTTTGTCATAAACATGATCTATATTACTTGTGCGAAATATTTCAACTCATCTGAAGAACTATGACAGTACTTCAAAAGAATTAAATCAGAATTCAAAAGAATAATTTCTACTCCGTGGCGTCAGAACAGATGCCAAATAAATGAATGAATTTATCAGTATAGAGTCTGAAATCCAACACACTCCCTGCTGCCGTTCTTTTCACCATCTGCTTGTGAAGATCGAAATTGCCCAGTGCCTCCAAAGCCCTTAGCTTCTGAAAGGCTAGCGTACTAGTTCTTTAGCGCGAAAGGTTGCCCGGGGAATTCATTCTGGCAGAAAGACATTGGGTTTGGCCGCGTTCATCGTTTTCCATCTGAGGAAAGGAATTTTTAATGAAATACACTGAGTGAATAAATAAATTCTCCATATCTTTAAAGGTTTAGAAACCCCAATGTTTCCAATTGTATAAAAAAAAACAAAACAAAACAAAAATGTTCCCTGTGACAGCCCACATGTTGCCTCAAGTAAGACTCAAATTAATGACCTTTGGAAGTGAAGCTGAACATGCTAGCCAGCGAGCTAAAGGCCAGGCCTAAAGCTGTGTAGTTGGACTGCGCTTTGATCCTCAAAGGACTCAAATTTGCCGTGACAGCCCAGACAGCATAACCGATGAACCGGCCTCACTCCATTACTAGCACCAGAGAAAAAGAAAATCCTGCACTATAGACTTAAAAGCCTTTTGTAGCGTAATCCACCTCTAATGTAAGCTTTTTCTGTGTTTATTGCACTCTGCTAGTGCAGATTTTGAGATTGATTGCGCTCTTTAAGTGGTGGAGTTTTTGTAAACCAATGGCCAGCTTAAAAACAAAGGTGGATAAGATACGAAGATGAGAAGGGACATTGCTCTCACTCATACTTTTTCTCTGTCTCCTTGAACAAGGTTTGTTCCTTTGAGAGGTAAATTCATCCACCATTATTAGTAGCCTAAATTCTCCTCACATACTATAAATGTACAAGTGAAGTGAAGTGAAGTGAAGTGACATTCAGCCAAGTATGGTGACCCATACTCGGAATTCGTGCTCTGCATTTAACCCATCCAACGTGCACACACACAGCAGTGAACACACACACACTGTGAACACACACCCGGAGCAGTGGGCAGCCATTTATGCTGCGGCGCCCGGGGAGCAGTTGGGGGTTCGGTGCCTTGCTCAAGGGCACCTCAGTCGTGGTATTGAGGGTGGAGAGAGCGCTGGACATTCACTCCCCCCACCTACAATTCCTGCCGGCCCGAGACTCGAACTCACAACCTTTGGATCACGAGTCCAACTCTCTAACCATTAGGCCACGACTTCCCCTACAACAACGTCAACTTGTAATCAAATTGGACCATTTACTTTCTTAATACACTCTTAATACATTTATTTTCTTAATATACATTCCTAATCTCATTTTCTCATGAAATACATTATGGCGGTAAAATGGGTTGCGAATGATGTTTCATGTTGTAGCCTCCATGAAATCCAAACCAAGGTTTTATGGCTTTTAGGCTGTTAGCATATGCTAGCATTCTTTAAAAAAAAAAATAAATTACACATTCTTTTACCAGATTTTATCACATTATAGAAATAAAATGAGTTGTTGAATTAAAAAAACACTCTATAATACCATATATTACAGCGATTTTACCATGGCAAACAGGTATTGTTAAACATAACATGAGATATCCCAGCTAACAAAAAAAGGTCCCCAGGACATCTCCTGAATGCATCTGCGAACGTCCCCCGGACGTCAGCGTGTAGGGTCCCCTTTTACGTCAGCGGACGTTCGCGAAGACGTCCACCGGACTTTCACAGGGACGTTCGTCAAGCTGACATTCGGGACGTTTAGGGGACTTCCGCTTTAAGTCCTCTGAATGTCATTTTATTTTACTTTTAGACTAACCAAAGAAAATAGACACGTGCAAAATACACTCTAAAAAACACTGGGTTATTTTTTCAACCCAAACGCTGGCGCTGGGTTGTGAATGCGGACGTGAAAGAGAGCACGCACGTCACGTTAACATCGGACGACACCTGCAGCGCGAGAAGCCGGCATTTTCTCCGCCTGAAAGAAGCGAGTGAAAGACGTTATGGTAAGTAAAGATTAAAAATGTAAAGTGTCCGGGAGCATTTTGAGGTTTCATGGAAGGCGGAAATAGTCCGAAAAGAGCTTATATTGAAAAATACGCGGACGCGGTTTTCGCCTCAGAAACGGTCTTAACAGGACTTTTTTTTTTACTGAACGGAAGAGATACTTTAAATATAACGTCTGTGAGTGTCTTATGTCATATTTACATAAGATGTTACATTATCTGTACCTTCTGAGGTGTTAATAGACGGTTATCAACACATTTACATGTTAATTTGTTATCTTATTTTTCACGGTTAAACTGAATGTAGTTTCCTAAAGGAAACGGCGTTATGTAATGAAGACTATCTTAATTATTTTGAGGCTGATGAAGTGATAATTGTTAAAAGTAATGTTTTGCATGTAATATTTCAGACTTGTTGAGCTCGTGTGTTAGTCCACGCGCCGGGAGTTAAGGACACAGAAGCTGAGTGTGTGAGGAGGAGGTGATTTTCTCAGCTTCTTCAGAAGAGAGGGAAAGAGAAGGCAAGTAAACTTCATAATCCCATGTTATCAAAAAAAAAATTGTTTGTTTTTTTAAACTAAGAGTAAAATAATGTTTGTTTTTTTGTAGATGTTGAAAGCCAGATACATAGGAGAGCATCATTCTTTTGAGATTGGTGTAAGTTATCTTTAGAAAATAAATGTTTCTGTTGTCTTCTGCCTGTTTACTTCACATTTTGATGCAACAACAGTGTGATAACGTGCTCATATTTTATGTAAACATTGATGTCTGTGTTTTTCATTGCAGAACTCAAACCAACTTTGGATTTGGAGAGTCATCATTCTTGGTCTTCCTTTCTTAAAGGAATAGTTCACACAAAAAATCATTTACTTGCCCTCATGTCATTCCAAACCTATAAGAATTTTTGACTGTCTTTAGAACACAAATGAATATATTTTTAATTTTCTCTCATCATTTTTTGTTAATCCATTGAGAGTCTAGATAATCTACTCGGACTGTATCACGTATCTTGTCAGTGAGTGCACTTGCTTGGCCATTTATAGTTGATAAACAGGAAAGTTGGTCCAGCTGAATTGAAATGGTGATTTGTTGGATTGGTATTAAAAAGGTTATTATACCGCGGCAGTCGTCGTGTGAAGAGTGTAAAGACCATCAACTCTACCGTGCGACTCCACCGGGCAGGGACACCGGCAAGGGATAGAAGGATCACTTTTATTTTAGTTTTTTCATTTATATGTTTAGTATTGAAATGCTGTTATATGCATGTGTCAATTTTATTTAATTTCTTTATTTTCTTAAATATGTGGGTATATAGTATTTATAGAGTTGTAACTTTTTAGTTTTAGCTACTTTTTCTTATTTGTAAGTCGCTTTGGACAAAAGCGTCTGCTAAATGACAAAAGTAAGATAATCTGTATTTTCAAGCTTCATAAACAGAGTTATTGTAGGAGTACTCCATTCCAATATTTATATATGAATAAATCATAAATTATATGATAGCGAATATGTCTGTTCAGAAGAAACTATTGGTCTCCCAGACTTGCAATGGAGGACAAAACTTGAGAATATTAAATATATTTATTTGTGTTCCAAAAATGAGCAGAGTTTGTATGGGTCTGGAACAACATGGGTGAGAGTTGTTACGTAACTGCAGGACACAGAGGTAAGTGATAACAATGTGCCTTTATTTACAGTGATTGTGCTGGAGATCGTGTTGAGAGGCGAGTAGGTGAACTTGAGATTGGATGACAGGGGATCTGACTACTGAACTGATATTGTCCTTGCTTCACAGGTATGACAGGATGAGACTTGAGAGGATAGCCGGAGCCAGACGAGATGAATTCCCAACAGTGGCGAGACTGCAGACAGGAGAGACAGATGGGACGGAGAACAACAGGTTAGACAAACAGGTAAGTTGAAGGAAGGTATACTCATCGGCTTCTGGAGACGTAGGAGAGGAGTCCACATTGAAACAACGAGATCGGACAGTTTCTGTGACTGGGGTGAGTGCTTATGTAATGTCCATGATGAGGGTGATAACGAGGTGCAGGTGCACGTGATTAATGACTGAGGGAGACCAGGTGAGGGCGTGCATCCGGATTGGAGAGAGGGAAGGACAGGCAGACTCGTGACATTACCTCCCCCTCCCGGAAGGTGCGTCCCGCACCGTAACAGTGACATCGGGGAGGGGGGGCGGGCGCCCTGGAGGCCGGAACAGGGCCAGGACAAGGAGAAGACTCGGGAAGCCTCCAGGGTGGATCAGGAGACTCGGGAGGCCATGGCGAGTCAGAAGACTCAGGGAGCCATGGCGTGACTGGAGACTTGGAAGGCCCCGGCGGATCAGGGAGCTTGGACGGCCACGGCGGATCAGGGAGCTTGGACGGCCACGGCGGATCAGGAGACACGGGAGGCCTTGGCGGATCGGGGTCCTTGGGCGGCCTTGGCGGATCGGGGTCCTTGGGCGGCCTTGGCGGATCGGGGAGCTCCGTGGCCTTGGCCCTTGGCCTGGCCACACAGGCTGAGACTATATGGCCCCCCCCCCCAAATTTATTTGGGACTCTGGGGGCCACATTGGAGGAGAGGGCTCTTGGGGGCGCTCGGGAGGAGCGGGCACATGAGGGCGCTCTGGAGGAGCGGGCACTTGAGGGCGCTCTTGCAGCGCAGATTCAAAGAGGCGCACGGACAGCGCAGACACAGGGGATTCGGGATCGGCACTCCTGGCCTTAGACTGGGAACTGGATTCGGGATCGGCACTCCTGGTCGTGGTCAGAGAACTGGATTCTCGGGTTTCGGGACCGGCACTCCTGGCCGTAGTCTGGGAACTGGATTCGGGATCGGCACTCCTGGCCGTGGTCAGAGAACTGGATTCTCGGAATTCGGGATTCGCAATCCTGGCCGTGACTAGAGAACTGGATTCGGGATCGTCACTCCTGGCCGCAGTCAGAGAACGGGATTCGGGATCGGCGCTCCTGGCCGAAGCTTGAGAACTGGATTCTCGGGATTCGGGATCGGCACTCCTGGCCGTGACATGAGATCTGGATTCTCGGGGTTCGGGATCGGCACTCCTGGCCATAGTCTGGGAACTGGATTCGGGATCGGCACTCCTGGCCGTGGCTTGAGAACTGGATTCTCGGGATTCGGGATCGGCACTCCTGGCCGTGACTTGAGAACTAGATTCTCGGGGGCGCTCTGCAAGCACGGATCCAGAAGGAGACAGAACCAGCGGAGACGAAGGAGAGCTGGACGGGACCAGCGGGAACTCAGGTGGGCTGGACGTGACCAGCGGGAACTCCGGTGGGCTGGACGGGACCAGCGGGAACTCCAGTGGGCTGGACGGGACCAGCGGGAACTCCAGTGGGCTGGCCTCATTCACAGATGGCGAAGTAGGGTTGTCTGTGAACGGCAGGGGGATTGCCTTGGCCGCGATCGGCGGCGGGTTTAAAGGGCCAGGGGCAGATTTCAGCGCTGACCGGACAGATGTAAAACATAGATCTGAAACTTTAGCCCCCAGGTCAGCGCTATTGGAAATCCATTTTCGCGCCCGCGGGAATGCCGCGGACTGCGGCGGCTGCACCCTTCTGGTCACAATCTGGTCAGATTGGGACTTCGAATCGGAGGATCCTTCCACTGGGGATGATTTGGGGATAGGAGTGGGTTGATGGTTCTCGACTTTAGAGCCTACGGTGAAGGGAGAGTCAGCCAATAACAGCACATGGTCAATAAATTGTGCTAGCGATGCAGGGGTTGTAACAGCTGGTGCTCGGGAATATAGATGATCATTTAACCCTCTAAGCGCCAAAGTTGCAAAATTGCGACAAGACGTCATACTTCATGAAACAGACTGTAGTTCCTGTAATATCTCATTTGTATTCCCTTCCACTAGATGGCAGACATGTAGTACTTCGATTCTAGACAACAGTGTTCGAGGAAATAGCAGAGCAAGTGAGCTATCGTGTCATTGATGCGGAAGCAGTTCAGTTCATAGCTTGTGAGAAAATTGTGAGAGAAAAAGCGCCAAATGGCTAATACAAAGTTGTACTGTGAGGATGTGTTGCAAATGTCATTCGCCGATTCTGACTCTGAAGGGGAATATTTGCCTTTTGGAAATGACGATCGGTCGTCTAATGATCGCGCTTCTCCCGGTACATCTTTTCCGCGCAATGGTGCCGCTGCGCAAGGCGTGATCGTTCACAAAGCCCAAACAAGTGATCATTTCAACACTTTGCCCAACGGGGATGGGGGTGGAAGGGGTGGACGTGGTCTTAGTGTCCACAGGAGAGCTGTTGCTCTCTGATGATCGGCCAGATTGCGTCGTTTGTTCTGATCGCGCACGCTTCAAGGGCCGCCGGCAGACAGTACAGGTGCAGTCAGTGTGGAGTAGGTCTGTGCGCTGTGCCATACAATGAGAGGTACCATACTCTCAAGAACTATAAACTCACATAGATACCTGATTGGGCAGATAGCTGGTCAACTGATCAAAAAATAGGCACATGTATTTTACTATGGCACAGTAATATAGTAATAATTTACTACTTTCTCCTGTTTTACTGTTGATTTCCTTTTTTCCTGATCATTTGGAATGAGGATAAAAAGACAAAAAAAAAACATACAAATAAGTTCAAACATCCATTCAATATCTATTATTTCCTGAATATTACTGATGAACTTATCAAAAAGTAGGCTACTGTTCACATGCGTTTTACTACTATATAGTAATATAGTAATAATTTAGTACTTTCTCATGTTTTATTGTTGGTTTCCTCTTTTCTGATTATTTGGAATGAGGAGAAAAAGCCAAAAAAAAAAGTCAATTCAATATCTACTATTTCCTAAATATTATGAAATTCAAGATGACCGCCCCTGGTGACGTCATATGCAAATTAGATGAGTATATTTACACCCCACATAAACTTTCGGTCATGCCCAACATTTTTCTAATTTACAGTAGATCTCTATCTTTAAGTGCTTTCAAGCCACAAGCTTTTGAAATCTTGATGTCAAAATCCAGCATTTTTCCCAAAAAACCCTAGCGCCTAAAGGGTTAAGCCTGTCCAGAAAACAACCTTTAGCGTCCCGTCGTTCCACCGCACCTGGTTCACTAGCTGGAGGAATTCTTCAACATACTCCTCAATGGAACGGTCTTCTTGGGAGATGGAGAGCAGGGCTTCTTCGGGATCAAAAGTGGGATTCATCTTTTAAACAGTGCTGGTCCGATCTTCTGTTACGTAACTGCAGGACACAGAGGTAAGTGTTTACAATGTGCCTTTATTTACAGTGATTGTGCTGGAGATCGTGTTGAGAGGTGAGTAGGTGAACTTGAGGTTGGATGACAGGGGATCTGACTACTGAACTGATATTGTCCTTGCTTCACAGGTATGACAGGATGAGACTTGAGAGGCTAGCCGGAGCCAGACGAGATGAATCCCCAACAGTGGCGAGACTGCAGACAGGAGAGACAGACGGGACGGAGAACAACAGGTTAGACAAACAGGTAAGTTGAAGGACGGTATACTCATCGGCTTCTGGAGACGTAGGAGAGGAGTCCACATTGAAACAACGAGATCGGACAGTTTCTGTGAGTGGGGTGAGTGCTTTTGTAGTGTCCATGATGAGGGTGATGACGAGGTGCAGGTGCGCGTGATTAATGACTGAGGGAGACCAGGTGAGGGCGTGCATCCGGATTGGAGAGAGGGAAGGACAGGCAGACTCGTGACAAGAGTAAATTATGACCATTTTCATTTTTTGGTGAACTAACCCTTTAAAGAGCAGCCCTCCACATACATGGAAATGAGCGAGGAATGTGAATGTCATGTCTGTTTTAATGTTTCAGTAAAGAAGTAGCTTTCTGAAAGCAATATATTTAAACAATATTACATGCCCTCACACTAGTGCTGTCATTATAGCATTCTACAGCGCTGTGGTAGACAGACATTAAACAACCACACAAAGTGGATGAAATGATAAAACTGACTATTTACCTATCCTTACTGATGTGGATGCACTTCTATCTGAAAATGGATAGTTTAATTACATGTTTTCTTTTTTCAAATGTTTTTCTATTTTTAGGCCACTGATGAAGAACAGGCGGTGACTGGGATGAATGCTGGTCAAAGAGGAGAATGACATTTCCCCCAAACTGATGCAACAGTGGTTTTAAAGGAGGACGCTGCTCTGGATGTTGTAAAAGATGTCACATGCTGTGCTGATGGGACTTCTTCATGACTATATCAATTATGCTAAAGAGATCATGAAAATTGACAGTGATGCACGATCTGCATTCATGGACTATGAAACAAACTGTAAGTGTATAATTTGTAAAAACAAAATATTAAATGTGTTGTTTAGTAGAAATGGAGTTTACACTCTGTCATTCATACACATGCTCACATTCTTTCACACACACATGCATCTGTTGAATGTTATAATATCAGTGTTAATGTTGTGGTTTATTTGTGTACTGTCATGCCAGAATAGTTTGTAAAGAACTTAACTATTAACTAATTGTACAATTATTGTATAATAGTGTTTTGTATATTTTTATGCAATATATAAAATTTACCAAAAAAGTCAAATTTGACCAGAAGTTATATTCAATTAATGTTCAATGCTTCATTTATAAACTCTGCAGCTGTTAATGCCATACTTCTCTGCATTTATTCTTACATGCATGTTACTTTTTGACAGTTTTCTCTTGTTTTTAATAAATATTTACCTTTTGAAAGTCATTCTTTGTGTGATTTTAAAATGAACAAGATTTGTAGGTTTAATTTGGGATCATTTTAGCCTAGCAATGTACTAATTTTAAACCATAAAAAAGCAACCCAGCATGCTGGGTTAAACAATAACCCAACTTGTTGGGTTAAAATAACCCAGTGCTGGGTTCGTCCCTTTTTGACCCAGCGCTGGGTTGCCAAATAACCCAAATTGGGTTGTTTTTAACCCAGCAGTTTTTAGAGTGTAGTTGGAACAAATAGGCTACATTTTATTTAAACAATTAAGTTTTTTTATTATTTTTTTCTCTTTTTTTTATTAGACATAAAATATATATACATAAAACATCAGAATATATATAGTATATATCTAAAGAGAATAAATGAATTTACAAGAAACATAAGATACATGTAGCTATAATTTAGCAATAATAAAGAGAAGAATTACATTCAGAGATCACTGCTACAAAAACAACATATACAGGATCAATTTTCAATTACATTCAACTCTTTAGCAAATTAAGGTGTCTTTTCCTCGCGTGGGTGGGTGGCTGTGTCAAGAAAAGCGCACTCAGCTGTGTGCGCTCTGGCAGCTGTGTGGTTATTCCGATGGTAGTTCCTCCCGTTGGCTTCTAATCTAAAAATCTAAAAGTCATAAAACATGTCTAAAATGTTGTCTTGCAATAAACCCACATCAAAATTCTGCGTTAATACTGAAGAGCATCCACTCAAGTCTTTTCTAACCTAATAATTTGTAAATGTCATCAAGTAAAATAAAATTTAGAAAGAAAAATAAAATTTAAAGAGAAAGTCCCCTAAACATCCGAATGTCCGCTTGACGTCCTGTGAACGTCCCTGTGAAAGTCTGGAGGACGTCTTCGCGAACGTCCGCTCGACGTAAAAGGGGACCCTACACGCTGACGTCCAGGGAACGTTCGCAGATGCCGTTCAGGGGATGTTCTGGGGACATTTTTTATTAGCTGGGATATGGCGTGAGCAGCCACAAACCTTAAAGTGGAAAAATCTGTGAAAGTTGTGTAGCCTAGCCTGTGTGTAAATGCAAACGTCATTCCCAATGTCTGCACGTGAGCTAAGTGTAACAGACGTAGGCCTTTAGCCTCCGAGCGAATCCCGCTCAGAGCGAGGTGAAGTAGAACCGGTTACATTTGGTGCCGTGACCTGGACGGGAGTGAGGTTTAGGGGGGTGAGTGTAACAGACGTAGGCAAGTAAGTGCTGGTGCGTGTAAACCTCACTCCCCTGATCTCAAAAAGAGGCGCTCTGGCAACTGACGCTAGAGGCCGTGGCCTTTAGCCTCCTCGTTAGAGCGCCGCAGACCGCGGTTCGAATCCCGCTCGGAGCGGGTGGAGTAGAACCGGTTACATAAGCTTAATTTCCATAACGACGTATCATATGAGATTTTCTATATCTTAAGCCATCATGAAAGCCGTACGAAAAATAGCCTACCTCTTACTGTGACATCACAAGGTAAGATGTCTCATGACAAAAACATTGTTTTTTATGGTCTTTGATGTTATTATGCGTATTGTCTGCAGGGTAATGACGCATTTTGTTAATTAAGCTTAACGTCTAAAATATAAAAATAAGGGAAAGCCTAAAACAGACCCAATTATAATTTGCGTTTTATTTTATAATTGTATTCAATAATAAAAATAAAAAAAGTATGTAATATTTGTCCTTGAAATTTAAAGGATATGCTGTGACGCAATTTTGTCTGACTGATAGGCCTATGTGAATTATTTATTGGCCTATCTTTGTAATCCATGCAGCAAATGCTTTAAAAACAGCTTTAAAATTACTTTATTGAATTCCAGATGCTTTTAAAGAACTTTTCACTATACATTTTAAGTTTTTTTTTAAGCTTGAATGTAGCTTGAATGTAAAACATTGTTATGAATTCATTGTAGCCTATTCCCATTTGTAAAATAGCTCATTGATGTCTAACACGATCTCATGAAAGTGCGTAGACGATTTTCTGTTTCTATTTGGCGTAATATTTATACGCAGAAATTGACTACCCCCAGCACCCCCTACATAAAACACCTTCCCGCGCCCCTGCCTCGTTCACAGCCTGCGCTACACACTACCACGCCACAAATTTTGTTTTGTGTGAAATCCCACTGGAGAGACTCTTTTTTTTTTTTTCTTTGTGCTCATCATTCTCAAGCATAGAAATTCGGATATTGGCGTGTGCTCTTTTATATGGTAATGATATTAATTAGGGCGCGTTTACAAGGCGGAGATCTGACACCAGTCAGCTGTGCACAATTTCAAGATCATTTGTGATTTATAAATGTCACATCTGGAAGAGAGGCGTACACGTGTTTCGTTTTCTCTGAATCACACTTATGCACTTTTGCGAAATGATCTTAGAACAAATTTAGAACGGTTTCTGCTCAACATTTGACATTTTATAAATGAGCCCCAGTGAGTTGATCATATGTCTGATCAATTTAGCCTCAAATCAACACTGACTTGCCTACGATAAAATCTATAAAACACTTCAAGCATATCACAATGTTAGTGTAAACATTTAACTTAGATAAATGTGTGCTATTATAGGCGCTATTCAATCATTTCAGCAGGGAGTGGAAGCTAAAACGGGCTTTGCAGGGCATGGAGGCGCTGGCGTGATCACTTGCATTTTTTTCATATTAACAGTGGAAACGACTTAAAATAGGCCTACGGCGTCATTTTTTCTCTTACAGATAAGACTAATACTTCATTCAGAACTGAAAAGGTTCTTCTTGTATTTGTATGCACTCACAATATCAACAAAACGCCTCACAGTCACAAACATGATAAATATATTTTTATCTATACATAAATATATCTTTAAATTACTACTTTAAAATGAAATAACTCAAATCAACAACAAAAACTAATCCATAAGAAAGAGACTGGGCAAAAATGGCCTGCATGGCAGAGTTCCTAGACGAAAACCGCTGCTGAGCAAAAAGAACAAAGACTCGTCTCGGTTTTGCCAGAAAACATCTTGATGATCCCCAAGATTTTGGGAAAATACTCTGTGGGCTGACGAGACAAAAGTTGAACTTTTTGGAAGGTGTGTGTCCCATTACATCTGGCGTAAAAGTAACACAGCATTTCAGAAAAAGAACATCATACCAGCAGTAAAATATGGTGGTGGTAGTGTGATGGTCTGGGGCTGTTTTGCTGCTTCAGGACCTGGAAGACTTGCTGTGATAAATGGAACCATGAATTCAGCTGTCTACCAAAAAATCCTGAAGGACAATGTCCGGCCATCTGTTCGTGACCTCAAGCTGAAGCGAACTTGGGTTCTGCAGCAGGACAATGATCCAAAACACACCAGCAAATCTACCTCTGAATGGCTGAAGAAAAACAAAATGAAGACTTTGGAGTGGCCTAGTCAAAGTCCTGACCTTAATCCTATTGAGATGCTGTGGCATGACCTTAAAAAGGCGGTTCATGCTCGAAAACCCTCCAATGTGGCTGAATTACAACAATTCTGCCAAGATGAGTGGGCCAAAGTTCCTCCACAGCTCTGTAACAGACTCATTGCAAGTTATTGCAAACGCTTGATTGCAGTTGTTGCTGCTAAGGGTGGTCCAACCAGTTATTAGGTTTAGGGGGCATGCACTTTTTCATACAGGGCCATGTCATGTGGGTTTGGATTTTGTTTTCCCTTCATAATAAAAAACTTCAGTCAAAAACTGCATGTTGTGTTTACTTGTGTTATCTGTGATTAATATTCAATTTGTTTGATGATCTGAAAAATTAAAGTGTGACAGACATGCAAAAAAAAAAAAAAAATCAGGAAGGGGGCCAACACTTTTTCACACCACTGTAAATAATGTTTCTGCTGGGAAATGAATATTTTGACATTTTTTTTGACCAAACACAGTTAAATTTGAGTGATGAGGTGAAGACCAATCATTTTATATCATATTTGTATTTTTAACTTTATCTTTTATATTTATTACATATTTATGAAAATGTATGGATATGCATATGTTTGGATTAAAATTCAGTATACATTTTTTTTTTAAATACAAAATTTTTAAATGTTTATTTATATATATATATATATATGAAAGCCTTGATATAAATCTGAAAGCTAAATGAAGCCTCAAATTGGTGTAGTTTTAAAGATTTCACATTTTGAGCTCAGTTGAGAATCTCCATAGGATTAAATAGGCCCTTCTAGTGGCTGAAAATATAAATGCAATTTTTTGTCATTTTTCACAGCCAGATGACCTCAGTATGGAAGTTCTAAGCGGCCATGCATTATTATAATTTTTCTGTCTTGTTTTCTCGTTATCACAACTTAATTTTCTCGTGATCTCGACATAACGAAAGTTGTTGATCTCAACGTAAAAACCGTTTTCTCACGACGTAATTGTATCTATCGTGAGAAAATCAGGGTCACTATATTGTCTTCGACGATAAAGTTGCAGACCCGACAGCCTCCTTCTCAAGTGTCGAACACTTATGTGTAAGTTGTCAAATCACTGACAGACACAGAGCTATTTCAGTTTGAGTGAGTCCCTGATCAAAGTAAAAGCAAATACGATCATCCATGATGCTGCGATGATGCTGCTTCTATAGCATTTTCTCATGCCGAATACACAGAGAAAATTAAGTCATGATAACGACAAAACAACTTTCGTTATGTCATGATCACGAGAAAACAAGACAGAAAAATTATAATAATGCATGGCCGCTTAGAACTTCCGTACCTCAGAGACACTCGGTGACCCACTTCCTGATGAATAATGATGTTTAAAGTAAAAAAAAAATATTTATTTTTTTGGTGAAATTATATATGCAAATATGCTCATTTGCATTAAAAAAATCCAGAATTTAAGGAAAATAAAATAAAAAAATCACCAAAAATAACAACAAAACCTACATAAATAATTAGAAAAAAAAATTTGAGGACTGAAAAAAGTAACGTTGAGGGTCTTCGGTCATTTTGACCCTCGAGGGACACTTGGTTATAGGTTTGGGAGGGACGGATGAGGGTTTAAATAGTTTCTTTTTTTTTTTTATCTGAAAGAGCATGTCAAAACATTGTTCATAAACCTTGCTTTGTTGGTAAGCATACTTATAATTGCTTTAGTACACTCATTAGTGATGAATGAAATTTACTATGTGGCTCACTTACCTTACAATTTCAACACTCTGCCCTGCCCGCCTTAAGAAACTGAATCTGAATGAAACTGAATGAAAAATGATTCAATACAAGATCAGTTATTGTGACTGACTATAAAAAAATAAAAATTAAGAGATGACGCTACAACCTTATTTGGCCCATACAGTATAAGCCCATTAGCTGACTTTTAAAATCCAATATGAGTTTATATTTTAGTTTAATTTTGTCAACTCTCTTGGTCTGAGTTGCAAGGTGTCAGGTCTGATAAAAGCCCACGCACAGGCGACTGGATTTTTCAAGTGTTTTAATGGAAATGGCAGATGAGGGACGAAACAGGGACGTTGTGGACGAATGTCCCCCGAACGTCAAAAAGAGGACCAAATGCTGACGTTAGTGGACGTCCTCAGAAGGTCCGTCAGCGAACGTTACAAAGCGGACCAAATCCAGACGTCCTCAGAACGTCCACCAACGAACATTACACAGCGGACAGAATACGGACGTCCTCCGAACGTTCGCCAGCGAACGTTACAAAGCAGACGCACTGCGGACCTAAACGGACGTTCGTAACGTCCGGGGGACGTCCCCTGTTTGCTGGGATGTTTTAGGAACCAGTCTTATCCTTGAAGTCTCTAATCAAAACTAATGTTTTATGGCTTTAATATTCAGTCAGTTAGCATTAGCACATGCTAGCATACTTCTAGGAATGTACATGTTCTTTGCCAGGTTTACATATATCGCAATATGGAAGTAAAATGGGTTGCAAATGGTGTTTCATGTTGTCTTGAAGTCAAAATGTCAAAGTTGTGTATCTAAGAGTTACTTAACTGAACCAAAAATAAAAATAATAATCCCATATGTAACAGGTGATTTTACCATGGTAAACAGCTGTTGTTAAATGCAAAATGAGATGTTTTAGGAACCAGTCTTATCCATGAAGTCTTCAAAACTTTTGTTGTATGGCTTTTAGTTCCTGTAAATTAGAATTAGCATATTAGCATACTTCTAAAAAATGACAAAAATGCTGTTTTACCTGATTTAAATCGCATTACAGAAATATGGGTTTTGAATTGTGTTTCCTGTTATCTTGAAGTCAAATTGCAGATTTCTTTATCTGAGAGTTACTAAATTGAATAAAAAATCAATAATACCAGATTACAGTGATGTTACCATGGTAAACACGTTAAATTCACATTCAGGAGTCATTACCTTATCCTTGAAGTCTTCATGAAATCAAAACAAATGTTTATAGATTTTTGTTTATGTCAGTTAGCTTTAGCATATGCTAGCACACCTTTAAAGTAAAGACAATTGTTCTTAAACCAGATTGTCTTTTTTTCTTATAGTAAAGCAGACAAACATATTCATGATTTGGCTTGTTTGTTTGGGCTTATACATGTTTTATGTCTAACAAAATGCTCTCTAGAAGTCGTTTGATATGTTTGCCTCAAATTACTTTTTCAGCAGTTCACACTGGAAACAAAAATACATTCGGCAAATCATTTAGCATGGTGAGATCATTGCAACACACAACCTGAAGTAGCTAATTACTGTTGTTAAATAGACATGTATTTAAAATAACTCTCGTGCTTTGTGGTGGTAACTGCTGCTAACCGTTAGCTGTAACTGTTTAGAAATAAACAGCCTGCTGAGTTAAAACAGAAATGAACTGATATGCATTGCAGGTGTGGAATGTCGGCTTTTTACAGTGGATTCAAACTTTTGGAGATCTTTAATACCAGAACAATCTCCAATTTAAGTTGCCATTAAAGTATACTGACAATTTCTTATTAATCTTTTGCGTTTTATCTAGATTAGAAGCACCTGAGGCCAAAGCTTTATGATAACTGACTAGCATATCAATGATATCCATTTTGAACCTTCTTTTAGCCGCAGTTCTGTGCCAATTACCTGATCTGTCCATTACTGTTAATTAGCATCATTAGGTTTTTCACATGCTGCCCTGCGGTGTTTTCACTACAGCTGCCCATTCACTTAAAATTCTCTTTAAAGGATGCAAAATACGACAAAAGCATATTTCTGCAGATCCCTAGATGTAAAACATTTAATTTCTGTAATTCTGGGTATAATTGTACCTCAATTTCAGTAGTGAACCTTGGGAAACACATACTTAAGCTAATACCTCATTAATGTGTGTATAAACAGCAGTGTTGTGAGATACTCAGAGGTCACACTTGCCCACACAAGGGCTGGAGTTGCAAAGATGGAGAGATTTCTGAGGCGACTGGGCTTCTTAAACACAGATCCTTAGAAATAAATAAATCCTGTCAGATTTAATGAGCTCTACAGGGAAAAAAAAAATTAAATAAATAAATAAAAATGTTTGGACATCTTCCAAGCTAGAGTAATCCGTATTTTCCCCACACCTTCATCAAAAAGCAAGAAACGGTGATTGTGAAAAGGCAAATAATGGCTGTTGAAAATGTTGTTTTTCTTGAAAGACAGGCACCACAGTACTTTACTAGCATGTTAAAGAGGCATATGAAGTTAGATTTTAAAATTAAGGCTTGTTTATATAGTACAAAATCATATGTTTTAAAAGAAAAGCTTTTAATCATTGTAATTGTTTTCATATCGGACATAATACTGTATGCTATATAAAATGGAACAGCAGTTTTAAAAACTGATTTTTCAGTAATATTACATTTGCATTTTCATGGGTTTAAATAAAATATCTTGTTATAAGAGACAATAAAAACAACTTTGTGCATCAAAATCACTCCTTTTCTGGTAAAAAATAAATATAATAATAATAATTTGGCAAGCAAAATATGCAATTTATTTAGATAGATTAGATTAGATTAGATTCAACTTTATTTACATTGTACATGTGGGTACAAGGCAACAAAATACAATAGAGAAGAATAATACAGCATTACATGAGGAAGGAGTGGAGAAAAAATAATCCCCATACTATGCTCCTTCGGGAGTACAGTGTGAGAACAGGAAAAACACCTCAGCAACAAAAGCACAATCAATACAGAGACACAGGACTTGCAACAGGGGGGGGGGGGGGGGGGTAATCCAGCTCAGACAAGCAGCCATCCGGTCCTGCAGCCTCTCAGCGCTAATCACAGACCCGCTTGTCAGAGTGGCGGTACAAAGCGGCAAAGGCGTTGGATGGGGGTTTGGGAGGTGAATGCATATCTGTATATATGTGCGTATGTGTGTGTGTATGTGAGTTCGTGTATTTGTAGGCCTGGAGATCCGCCACGCTGGTATTCAAAACAAGTTGTCTCAGTCCGCAGATTGTGATAGCGACACAGCAATTGCCATGGAAACGGCCTTGATCGGGACCCAGACGGAGTCGACAATCAGCAGGTGTCTGTGGAAAGGGGCAGGAAGCAAGAGCGTCTCACTGCAATGCTCTTCCGGGGGGGTTGTTTTCAGCACGACCTTGTCCGAGGCAGTTCTGGTTGTTTAGGGAAGCCGAAAGAAGATAAGATTGCAATTGTTTGGTCTTGGTGCGAGCAGCTGCATACCAATTTCACAGCTACTCTCTTTGTCCATTCTGGTCTCCAAATCCATCAATTTTTCTCAGCACAGCCGTGAGCTTCTCCGTGATAGAATCCATAGTTCGGTTGATAGTTTCAGTCTCAGTGCTGACCGCGCTGCCCACTGCTTCAATCATGACGGGCAGCCTTGTGAGGCTTTGGACAGCTGTTCCCGTCTTCTGAATTCTCTGATAACCCAGGGCAAAGCCTAATCCAATCAGCAGAAAACCTGTTATCATGGTTCCGAATAGGTAGATGTCCTCCACGGAAAGAGCCGCCAGACACACGACCCGCCATCTCTCCCATGCATCCATCGTGTAGCCAGTAGCGAACGTTCCGGCCGGACAATTGGGCTCCCCCAAACCCAGGCTTCTCGTAGAAAAGATGGTGTAAATTGCATTGAGAGAACAGTTGATCAAATCCATGATTTTTCGGTTTGGAGAGCAGTGCAGAAAGAGTCTCTCAAGTGTTAGACAATAGACAAGACGAGAAAGCAAGCAGGGAAGATAAGGGGAGGAGAGGAGAGAAAAAGCGTCCGCCTTCGCAGAGAGCCAAACGAGAAAGGGCCACACATTTAAGCCACATAATAAAATTAATTCCTTAAAATAAGTATAATGAAATACGCAAAAAACATTTAGAATGTCTTCAGCATATTTTATAATTACCGAAAATTCATTATATATTTATTTTTTAATAAATATATTTTTTAAACCTTACCACATTAACACGTCCGTCAAAAACGCAGGCTGGTTATCGGTTGGGATATTAGGACTAAAAACATCAACATAACACACTCATGGGTATCAATCACTTCACTGAATACTTGCTGGCTAAGAAACAATAAAATAAAAATAATAATATTACCTTATGATCCATTTGTTTTCAAATCCACACCATTTGAATATCACAAGATCGATGTCTGTCAAAAAATAACATGCATAATGCATGGTAGCTATTAGAAGAAGCCTTCCAAGATTCAGAAGTGTATGAATTACTAGGAAAACCCAGACTCCCAGATGTTTTCTCTATGTTATTGCTTTCCAAGAAGAAGAAGAAGAAGAAAATAGTGGCATTAGCAGCTTCAACATGCTGTCTGTCAGAGACTGTAATGTACATAATACATAACACTTATTCTGTTTCACATACTCTTTTTCAAGTATATATTATTATGACATATATACTGTTTAGTATGCAGTATAGTCTACACTAATATTCCAATGTCCTTTGATACCGCACACTGTTTCACATACTATTAGTGAACAGGGAGTATACAGTAAATAGTATGCGGTAAAAAGTACTCTACTATTCTGACAAAATGCATAAGCGAACCACAATATTTTGACATTAAACTAAGCATGAATAGTGTCATGTGTATATTGTTGGTTTTCTGGAACTCATATATCCAAAATGAGGGTCTGGCAGCTATAGTATCCAGCATGATTAAGTGGCTTTAAGTAAGACAGATGATCCTGCAGTGTTGGCATCTGTTGAGTGAATTGTTCTTCTATTCCCTAATTCCCTAGTTTTCGTTCAGCAGTTGTCTGTCACCTCAGAGCGGAGGAGAGACACATCTCTTAATGGAGCCACAGAGCTCCTATCAACCGTGTCCTTGTGCTCTCGATTTTAAATGACCATCATTCACTATGCATTTATGACTTCATGCAATTACATTTTATTGAGTGAAAATGCTGTGTTTGGATTATTAAAGTAATAGTTCATCCAAAAATGTCATTATTCACTCACCCTCGAAATGGACTGAACCCATATGGTTTTCTTTTTCTTTTCCAGAATCCTTTTTCTACAGTTCATTAAATAACAGCTCATAGTGACCAAGTTTGTAAAGCTTCAAAAGCACAAGTAACCGTTCACCTAAAATTGAAAATTGGCTGAAATTTTACTCACCCTCAGGACATCCAAGATGTAGATGAGTTTATTTATTCATCAGATTTGGAGTAATGTAGCATTCCATCACCATTGGATCCTCTGCAGTGAATGGGTGCCGTCAGAATGAGAGTCCAAAAAGGTGATAGAAACATCAAAATAATCCACAAGTAATCCACACGACTCCAATTTATCAATTAACATCCTGTTTGTGAACTATTACTATAAAATAGTCCATACAAAATGTGTGCTTTCATAAGATTTGAAATATTGTGCATGATAGCTTTACAGTATTATAGCTTTAAGTAAAAATGTTGATTGACAACCTCGGAAAATATTTTTATTCATTTTATAGGAGGATTTTCAACTCTGTTACCTAAATTATGAAAATTAGGACATGTCTAAACTGTTTAAAAGTTATACAAGTGTGATATTGATACTGTATTTTCAAGCAATAAACATGAAATAAGCTTCTATATTACATGAACAACATATAACATTAACTATGGAAGAATGAGTTACAGGGTTGAACATTTAAATTAAGCTATTAGCAGACACTTGGATGGGACCAAATGATGGTTTGTAGTCTTTTTTTTTTTTTTTTTTCCTATTAACTAAAGAAAGATATTTGTGGGATAATTTTGTCTCAGATAACAGGGTTGAATGTTTGTGCATGATGAATGCAGTCAACACTAAAATTTGTATAAAAGGTGGAAAATAAATTAGATTTATTATTTACTTGTCTTACTGCCATGTCCAAATATCCAATTTTTACTTCCTTGGTGTCACAATTTTTAGTTTTTAAATATGGGGGGAAAAAACCTGCATTAACAGGGTTGCAAGTAGTGAGACACAATTAATTAGAATTATTTAATACTTAAAATCAATCATATGACGTTTGTGATTTTTGGAACTCTATTAACAAACTAGAATGTGTGTTTTTTTCTAGGAATAAACGTAAATTAAAAGTCTAGTTTAAATGTACTGCATGGATGGGATACTGAAAACACCTGCATGAAGATTATTTAGAATATAGATTTTTTTGTTCAGAAGACGTTAAAAAGTGGAAGAATTTGGAAAGACTTGCGCAGAGTAAATAATGATAATATGTAAATTTTTCATCCTTTAAAGGTTTCATTTAAATCACATTTCTGGCTATGTTTGCATGAGTAAACTCTGTGCTGAAAGATTTATGGTCTATTTATAGATACGTACAGGCATAAAGTAAACAAATACATTATAATATGGTTGAGCATGAAAAATCTAAACAGGAAATTGGTTATGGCGGAACCTCTGAGAACACTCTGTGAGGTTGTGTGACCAAAGCCTAGATTTCGCTGTCAAACATTTATACTGCAGATGGTGTCATCCACATGTCAATTCGATATGACAGTTTCAGGCTGATTGTGGAAAAAATATCTTGAGTTTACAACAACAAATCAAAGCAAATGACATGCTTTCAGTCACATTTATTAATGAATGAATGAATGATGCATTTATATAGCGCTTTATTGTGTATTGCTGTACACCCAAGGCGCTTTACAATCATGTGGGGGGGGTCTCTCCTCAACCACCACCAGTGTGCAGCATCCACTTGGATGATGCGACGGCAGCCACAGTGCCAGTGCACTCACCACACACCAGCTACAGGTGGAGAGGAGAGGGAGTCATTGAGCCAATCAAGTGTATGGGGATTATTAGGAGGTCATAATTGACAAGGGCCAGTAGAGGGAATTTGGCCAGGACACCAGGGTAACACCCCTACTCTTTACGAGAAGTGCCATGGGATTTTTAATGACCACAGAGAGTCAGGACTTCAGTTTAACGTCTCATCCGAAAGACGGTGCTTTTTGACAGTATATTGTCCCCGTCACTATACTGGGGTGTTAGGACCCACACAGACCACAGGGTGAGCACCCCCTGCTGGCCTCACTAACACCTCTTCCAACAGCAACCTAGTTTTCATCAGAGGTCTCCCATCCAGGTACTGACCAGGCTCAACCCTGCTTAGCTTCAGTGGGCAACCAGTCTTGGGCTGCAGGGTCATATGGCTGTGGCGTATTAATGCTGTAAAGATAGAATATTTTGGTCAAAAACAGCTAAAAATTCAGGTGAGGATTATTAAAAACAAGTCAGGCTGTTGATGCAATTAAGTTAATTATAAGGAAAGAAATTCACCAGTTTATCATTTAGGGATATACAACTAGAATAATGGCCCCACAAGGACAATCAGCAGGGATTTTAATTAATTTTTTTTCAACTCTGTTACCAAAATTTGGACATGTCTAAACATTGTTTAAAAAGTAATCTGTGCAATATTGTTTTTGGTTGTTTGTTTTTTTTTTTCTAGCAATGAACATTTTAAACATTAACTATGGTAGAATGAGAAACAGGGTTGAAAATTTAAATTAAGTTGTCAGTGGGGGCTAGTATGGGACCAAATGTTAGTTTATAAAATTGAAGTAAAATATTTGTTGGATAATTTTTTTCTTGGGTAACAGGGTTGAATTTTTGAGCGGGATGAATGCAGTCAACGCTACAGTTTGTCTGAAATTGAGATAATTCATTCGATTTTTTACTATATGATGCGATTTCAAGTTTTCCTTTCTCTTTGGAGTGTTACAAGCTGTCTGTGCTTTAAGTTGCAAAGACTAAAGTCTCAAACCCAAAGATATGTTCTTTATAAAAGTTAAGACTCGACCACACCTTCCTAAAACCGCTCGTTCAGACACGCCCCCACGTCTACGTCACTTTGTGGGAAGATTTGCATAACACTGTATACGCAAAGGAGGGCGTGATTTTTATTGTCTCTGTAGTATTGTTGCTGTCACCAGCGCTATGTCCTGGAGACGCTGTGTGTTTCATTGTGAAACTACTTTATTTGGCCTTCCAAAAGAGGACACAACTAGAAATCAGTGGTTAAGTTGTATTTACAACACTGTTCCAGAACAGTTCAACCCAAATACTCAGATATGCAATGACCTTATATTTATTTGCTACCACCCCCATCCTAGTACATCCATGCATCTCCTTCTATTCTATTCCATTCTATATTATCTATAGCACAACTGTACATACAATTTATTTGTTTCAAATAATTTTTCATTTTTTTGTTTATGTTTACATATGTGTATTTTTATTATCATCTTATTTTTATTGTCTGTGTGTCGTTGTTGTCTCTGTGAACTGGAAACTTATGACACTAAAGCCAATTCTTGTATGCGCAAGCATACTTGGCAATAAAAGCTCTTTCTGATTCTGATTCTGACAAATGCCTCGTTTGTAATGGGTTTTATTGTTTTTGTCTCATAGTGCCGGGACACGGCATCAAGGGGCGTAACATTTCCGTCACACGCTTGAAGTATTCGGCCAATCACAAAGCACTGGATAGCTGGCCAATCAGCGCACACCTCACTTTTCGGAACGATGAGTTTTGTCAAAATTGACGTTTCAGAAAGGCGGGGCATAGAGGAGCAACAATAATGTACAGTATGTGGAAAATAATGTGTTTTCTAACCTTAAACCGCATAAACACATTGCATAGCACCAAATACACAAAACAATGTTCTTTTTAGCAAGGTCATATGACCCCTTTAATATAATGTCCAAATAAAAAAAAGGATAGAAAACTTGGATAGGGGGCACACCTGGACAATCAGGAAGTATTTTGTTTATTTTTTTCAACTCGAGACATGTCACAATACTGTTTAAAGTTAAATTTGTGATATTGTGATATTTCATAACAATGGACATTGAATACAATTTTTAAATCAAATAGATAACATTTATAACACTGATTATGGAAGAATGAGTATCAGTCTTGACCAATTAAGTAAAACTGTCAGTATAGGTCTAGCTGGTATTGGACCAAGTGTTGGTTGCTGTTATTGATTCACTTATATTCCCCATGAATCAAATTCAAATATTCATTGGATATTTTTTTTCTTGGGTAACAGGGTTGAGTGGTTGAGCAGGATGAATATAGTCAACACAACAGTTTATCTAAAATTGTGAAAACAGAATGAGATGTCTTAGGTGTTTTTAAATGTCTTGCCACCATGTCATTTTTTCTTTTTTTTTTTAATAATGCAATTTGTGCCTGTAATGCTTCAAAACAGCTAAGGGTTCTCAACTGTGGTGCTCAAAGTTTACTTTCCTGCAGAGTTTAGCTCCAACCTTGATCAAACCTGACTGCCAATAACTTTCTAGTGATCACGAAGACCTTGATTAGCTTGTTTAGGTATGTTTGATTAGGGCTGGATCTGAACAGGAAAGTGAACCTCGAGGGCCAGAGTTGAGAACCCCTGCTTTAAAAGGAAGTCATGGACATCAATGTGTAAACTTCATTGAACCACACAAAAAAGTTCATTGTATTTTATTAGAGGAACATAATTCAAAAAGATTTATTTCCCTCCAAAGACTCGTGGATAAAACTGAGAGTCTGCAAGAAAAGCTGGATATGAAATTATACCACCTTTGAGAATAAACGGTCGTGCTGTGATCTGCCAGGTGAGGAGAACATTGTATTATCTTCTCTGATTGTCTCACAATGACTGGAAAACAGCATTATAGTTTAGTTTTTTTATTTGTTTGCTATTTGTTTTAGTTTTTTTCTCCATTTTCTATTGTTCCTCTGTGATCCTGACTGATACATAAACTTCTCCATCGTAACACTGATCATCCTGTTAAACCTGCCCTATAATAATAATGTTCTAGCCTATATCTAAGTTTGTGCGGAGAGTGGAAGCTAAAGCGCGCTCTGCAGGACATGGAGGCACCAGCAAACACTTGCATTGCTTTCAGTGGAAACAAATTAAAATAGCCTACGCTATCATTTTTTTTTTTTTTTTTTTGATAAAGGTAAGAGTAATACATCATTCGGACCTGTAAAGGGTCTACTTTTATTTGTGTGCACTCACAATACCAACAAAAGGTAGTTCTTTTATAAAACAAAGAAAACAAACATGATGCGCTTTCTGCCGTCTTGATCAGGAGCGCTTCACAAAAATGAACCGAAGCTGAACGAATACTTCTTTTGTTAGACTGGGTTAAGGCAGGGTCTGTGTCTGAAAAACAACCAGAAAGAAGAGAAAAAAAATTGACAAGCCTACATGTGCATGTCCCTAGTGAATCCCTCCCCTTTGACGACCCGGGCCCGAGAGCATCATTTCCCGAGCCACTGGGAAGTCCTCTGAGACCCACATCCATCTGTTTGTAAGGCCCCAGCAGTTGTGTGCCCAGACAGGAATTATGATCTGCTCCACCTGAACCCGTGTTCAGCAGTAACCACATGTGAAACGCTTCCAGAAGTCATAATTTCTGCACAGCTGCATGACTCGTCAATGATTTTTAGCACTTATTTTGGCTTACAGCATCATAAAATGTGCAGCACACTGCACGTTAGTGGGAAAATAGGACTTTTATCAAATAATAAGAGCTTGAAAAATTAAATACTGAAGAAGAGAGCAAGAATGTGCCTCAGAAATGGACAGAAATTGTTTGTTGTCATGTGTATGTCACTTTTAGAGTCACCTGAGTTTTCAGAGCTCAGCGGCAAAGTATCTGACAAGTTGCAATACTAATGCGGATCCCTTCACAAAACCCAACACGCTATTGAAACATTTTATATTGTTTCTTTAGCCCCCCCCCCCCCCCAAAAAAAAGATAATTAAATTGGTATTTCAAAATGAATGACTGAATGAATAGCATTTAAGTTGCATTATTTTGATACAAAATTATATATTTATTCATTTTCTGAAGCATTTTCTGATTGCACAAAATGTAAGTGTAAATATATATTTTACAATAAATACACAAACAAATAAATAATTTGTATATGTGCATTAGTATTTTGAAACAACAATCTATTTTATTTCAGTTTTTTTTTTTTTCAATGCAATATTTACATATCCAAAAATAAGATGCAAAATATTTGTTCTTTGTATTGTATGAAACCTTACTAAAGTTCAATTAAGATGTATAATTAGTAGGGTAAGAAAAATAACTAATACTTTGGTGTATTTTAATGCTGCATGATCAGCAATAACAAAGATAAGAACAGAAGATTGTGTATCAGACTAATTTTAAAGCAATATAGTATTATGCTATTTTACTATGTAGCTTGCATCCCACGTTATTCATAAAAGCTTTGCTTACTGGATGTTTTGTGAGTTTAATTGATTTGCCACTCCAGTGATCACAGATCCTGGACAAGCGAAACACTTTTCCATTTTGAAAATTAAAACAGTGATATGATCATTTCAGGGTACGTCAAAAAACAGGAAAAACAGACAGCTCTCATGAATCATCTTAAAATATTAACATCACCCTTCCTGGAATTTAATGCATAAAATCACAGTTTATTCATTTTACTTTTGTATGTACGTAATATACAGTTTTATTGCAAGATTTGTATTAATGCAAAAATAAATACATTTTATTATAAACATTTTTATTATATTAAACAAAACGTTATTACATGTATAGACCTATGGAATTAATTTTAAACTAAAACTATGCATGTTTATTTTGTTTACCACTTTTGGATTTGGATTCTAACCAAGTATACAAATATTTCAATGAAACTTCATATATTTCTTCAGTGCTGAGAGTACTTAGGGTAAGTTTACACGTCAGTGATGTCCTAAAAGTTTTTCCTTTGCTTTTATTTTCTTTGCATACAGACAGCAACTTTGCCAAAACAATCCCTGTTCACACAGTGACTAAAAATGCTGCATTATTCACGCCAGTAGATGGCGATGTCACTTTGTAAAGAAACTTTCGCATTTTTGTAGATGTACGTTGAAAAAAGATGCACGTTGAAACCTGTTTTCAAAGTTTGCATTTTTAGGCCTCCAAACGCTGTTGTCGTATAAATGATTGCATAAAAAGTTTTTCATTTTTAATTGAAAGTGTAAACGCTTCCAAAGATTTTCATTCAATCTACTGTATACTGTGTGGTGAATACAGCCATAGAAAACTGATGTTATTTGATTTCATTTTCCTCATACATACTAACTCACACAGCAGGAGCATAATGGCACAGATGTCAAATGGATAAGCAGAAAGAGAGAGAAAAATCAAGAAACATACAGCACTCAACTGAAAGAGTAACTCAAGCTGACCAACAACATTTTACAAAAGTACAAAATGAACACTTTTAAACATGAATCAGCGTTTTACCTCTGGCTGTGGTTGAGGTGATTTGTCAGTGGTAGATTATATTCTTCTGGTTTTGTGACGGTATTTAATGTTGTCAGGTGCGTCCGGTGTTCAGGCTGAGGAAGGTCCGACCATTTGCATGACAAACGAGGAAAGAAGACTGCCAGTTTTATTCTGATTCTCATGAAGAACATCGGATAACCAGGGGTTAGAAGGGGCAGCCCGTGATGGCCTGGAGGAAAGAGGACAGATGTCGTCTAGACAAGAGGTTAAGGTAGAGAATAAAGTGTCAGTGGCTGCATTTACATCCAGAGAAGAGAAATGGGTAGACGAGGGAAGAGAGGAGGATACTACAGAGTAAAGAAGGGAGGGGGAAAGGGAGTGTAAAGTAAGCGGTAAGGGAGATGGTGGCACCTGGGTAGCAAAATGTAAAGTAAATGTAATGAAGAAAGGGTCAGAGATATGTAGTGGTTGTACCAGAATGTTATCTGTAGAACAATTGCGTGTGTAAATTAAGTCGAGTTGGTTGCCTGATTTGTGCGTGCTAGTAGTGGTGAGGCGTTTGAGATCAAATTAAGCTAGGAGTGACTGGAAGTCTGTAGCATAAGGCCTGTCTAGGTGAATGTTGAAATCGCTGAAGACTAAGAGTGGAGTGCCATCCTCCATGAAAGAGGACAGTAGTCCGTCCAGCTCGTCTAGGAAGGTTGGTAGAATTTGGCCAGGGGGACCGTAGATTACCACAATCTGGAGTCTTATAGGAGCTGTTACAGTAACGGCATGAGATTCAAATGAGTTGAGATTGCCTAAGGGAGAGTGGGTAGAGTACTTCCAATTGTTAGAAATGAGCAAACCAGTGCCCCCACCCCGGCCAACTTGCCTAGGGGTGTGAGAGAAAGAGAAATTGTGAGAGAGAGCAGCTGGGGTTGCCGAGTCTTCTGGACGAATCCAGGTCTCAGCCAAGCCCAGGATGCTGAGTGTGGAATGTAAGGAAAATGCAGAAATGAAGTCGGCTTTGTTGACAGCTGACTGGCAATTCCAAAGACCTACAGAGAAAGAAAGAGGTACAGTGGAAGATGTAGAGATAGTGCGCAGGTCAGCAGGGGTACGTAACCTTCTGCGTGTGTTTTTAGAGCAAGGTTGAGAGAGAACCGGAATGGTTTGGAAACACATGATAGACGTGGAAGGATAGAGGATAGGAAAGTGTGAGGGAAGATGAAAACGATACTTAAGTGTGTGCTCGGTGTCGTTGCTCGGTCAAAGTCGCGCAGGAAAAAGTCGTCTGTCTTTACACTCGTTGGTCTTCACACGAGGAGGCTGAACGCTTCCGCTGACACGGAAAATACAGTCTAAGAAACTATAGTGAAAACAGCTGTGGCCGGCTTCTGATCAGCCCAGCCAATAAGGTAGGACTGCTAATAGCTGAAGACGAAACTAACACTTTGCACAATCACACAGGCTCGTTCTCAGGCGCAAATTATTCTAATTACCAGTAAGTGCAATCAAACAGAAAAACCAACGAAAATGCAGAGTAGAAATAGGTAGGAAACGAACTATACCTTCCTAGTAAGTAAATAATTTAAACAACAGAACTGCGACCAAGTTATTCAAAACACTAACACGAGCTGGACAGAAGGGACACGCTTTAATTGGAAAAGATGCTACTGCATCAGCTCATTGTGATAAACTCTATGAAAAATGTTACGGTCAATTATTGATCTGCTGCATGTTTGTCGTCTACATCTACAAACCATCGACTGAATTCACCGAAGTACAGCACAAACCAATTTGCAGAGAAATTGCCATCATCGACACAATCGTAACGTCTGTATTCTCTCCAGATTTCAATCCCATGTTCCATCTGCGACTGCAGCACTTGACGGAGTTAAGAAATAATGATCACTCATTTGTCCAGACGCCGTCTCGCCCGGCATCCCTCCTGGAGAGGCAGGCACACCACCGTAGCAAATCTGGCAGATTGCATGTTGACAAACATCGACACAGGGAATAGATTTCAATCTCAATGGTAGGAACCTGAAATCCATCAAGGAAGAAATCCGCACGCCTGAGAGGAATAGCTGTCTTTGCTCTATAAGCGTGGTGTGCTCTCAAATGGCCTGTCTGGATCTGTATTCTGGGCGCAATGTTTTCACTCAGCTCTTAGATGTGTCTTCATGGTTGCAATTAGGTTTCTGTCTTGTTTTTGATCCAAGCATTGTCTTGCTCTCTTTATGGGTGATAGGGCAGGTTTACTTGTCTATTATCATTTAAAAACCTTGATTATTTTCATGCAATGACCTCTATGATTGTGCTGCATATTGTGCTTAAATGCAATTGACTGATAATACACTGTGTTTGCAGCCTCAAATACTTCATGGATAGTCCAGAACATTTAAGAGTCACATAAATAAAATAAGCTTTATTTACTTAGCTTTATATATTATTTCAAATTATATCGAAATGAAGTGTCATCAATGCTATATACAGCTAATCACTATATTTAGCAATTCAATATATTATTACACACATTTTATACAGCATAAACTATATAATTAATATATTACATGAATACATTATATATTATTATACATTTGTGATGAAAAGTAACAAAAAAAAACGATGTATACAGTACTATTTTTCAATATTTTCAGTATTTTGAAAACTATATACTCCTATATAGTATAATATATATAAAAATATATTTTCACAAATAGATAAATTATATTTTTGACAGTGGAAGTTTAATAAAAATAACATATACACGTGTGTGTGTATGTCTTGTTTCTAAAACATACAAGTATATATTTAATACAGTACATATTACACATTTGAAAATATTAGAAATTTAAAAATATTTATTATAAATTTAGATGAAAAGTACGTTGTAAAGATAAATTGAAAACTATATACTGCTCTCTCTCTCTCTCTCTCTATATATATATATATTCATAAATACATAAATTATAATATGAATGTTTTAAACCAGTGTTCAAACACGCATAACAATATGCATACATAGGAATTATTATTATTATTTACTACATTATTATTATTATTTATTAAATTTTCTGATGAAAAAAAAAAAGTTTTTTGAAGAAAAAAACAAAAACTTATTTTTCTGTATATTTAAGACATAATTATACATTTCTTCCAGAGAAATAAACTGCTAAAAATAAAATTTATTATTTCTGTAGTGGGGTCAGTGGAAATATTAGCAGGGCAGCAATCTGAACTCAGCAGAAAGAAATCCTTATTGTTGAGCCTTCATAAAACAGATAGCTGCTTCTCTGCTGCATTTTTCTAGCGTTGAAAGGCTTTAAATTGGAAAGTGAAATGAAATGTGCATGTGGTAAATATGCAATTCATCTCTCTCCCTCTCTCTGTTTGTCATTAAGACAACACCTGTGATCATTAGATCTTCACGCTCGTAAAGCGCTTGAATGATGCCTGCAGTTTAAAAGAAACCTTGCACGTTAATTCACAATGTCTCTTTTTATGTCCCACGATTACTGTATTATGCAAATGTGAGATTATTATTTCATGTTAGGAAACCGAGAGCGTGTGCAGGCCGTGTCCTGAAACTCTTTGTATCTTAGTTTCTGTTCCGTACACAAATGTTGAACATTGCGTGCGGCGAGATCTTCACAGGTCTTCATCGTCCCAGCATCCTCATCCATAGCGGTTTTGTCACTGTGCGGTGTTTAGCGTCAGTCGTTATTGGGATTCTGCTGCCGGACTCGCATCCAGCCAAACTGCTGGATTCCCCGCCGTTCCTTCATTCTGTGGGAGCACATCATCCTTCCCCCCTGGCAAACCATACATCACTGCTTCAGCAGAGCGATTGGCTCTTTAAGTTGCATAAACACAGTGTCGGCGAGTCACCCACACCTACAGCTGATGAATGACGCTTCATCCTGCAAGACTGTGAGAGACCACACTGCATCCTTGCATCCTGACTGCAGGAGAGCTGCAGGTGTGTGTCCACACAATCGTATATATCTTAATAGCCATCTATCCATCTGAATGTCTATCTACAGATCATCCAAATAACTATCCATTCATTTAAATATAAATCTATCTATCTACTGTATATGAACATCTATCCATCTAAATATCATCTGGATATCTATCCATTCATCCATACATAATCTGAATATCTTTCATGCATCGATTCATGTGAATATCCATCCAACCAACCATCCATCCATCCATCCATTTGAATATCCATACATCCGTTCATCTTAACATCTATCATCCATCCATTCATCTAAACATCTATCATCCATCCATCTAAACATCTATCATCCATCCATCCATTTGAATATCCATCCATTCATCTTAACATCTATCATCCATCCATCCATTTGAATATCCATCCATTCATCTAAACATCTATCATCCATCCATCCATTTGAATATCCATCCATCCGTTCATCTTAACATCTATCATCCATCCATTCATCTTAACATCTATCATCCATCCATCCATTTGAATATCCATCCATTCATCTTAACATCTATCATCCATCCGTTCATCTTAACATCTATCATCCATCCATTCATCTAAACATCTATCATCCATCCATCCATTTGAATATCCATCCATTCATCTTAACATCTATCATCCATCCATCCATTTGAATATCCATCCATTCATCTAAACATCTATCATCCATCCATCCATTTGAATATCCATCCATCCGTTCATCTTAACATCTATCATCCATCCATTCATCTTAACATCTATCATCCATCCATCCATTTGAATATCCATCCATTCATCTAAACATCTATCATCCATCCATCCATTTGAATATCCATCCATCCGTTCATCTTAACATCTATCATCCATCCATTCATCTTAACATCTATCATCCATCCATTCATCTAAACATCTATCATCCATCCATCCATTTGAATATCCATCCATCCGTTCATCTTAACATCTATCATCCATCCATTCATCTAAACATCTATCATCCATCCATCCATTTGAATATCCATCCATTCATCTAAACATCTATCATCCATCCATCCATTTGAATATCCATCCATCCGTTCATCTTAACATCTATCATCCATCCATTCATCTTAACATCTATCATCCATCCATTCATCTAAACATCTATCATCCATCCATCCATTTGAATATCCATCCATTCATCTTAACATCTATCATCCATCCATCCATTTGAATATCCATCCATTCGTCTAAATATCTATCATCCATCCATCCATCCATTTGAATATCCATCCATTCGTCTAAATATCTATCATCCATCCATCCATCCATTTGAATATCCATCCATTCATCTTAACATCTATCATCCATCCATCCATTTGAATATCCATCCATTCGTCTAAATATCTATCATCCATCCATCCATCCATTTGAATATCCATCCATTCATCTTAACAGCTATCATCCATCTATCAATCCAAATATCCATCCATTCATCTTAACATCCATCCATTCGAATATCCATCCTTTCATCTTAACATCTATCATACATCCATCTAAATATCTAACTGAATATCTATCATCCATCATCTGAATAGCTATCATCCATTTAACTGAATATCTTTCTGTCCACCATCCATCCATCCATCCAAATATCTAACTGAATATCTATGCATCCATCTATTCATATAAAGATCCATCCATCCATCTAAATATCGGTAACACTTTACAGTAAGGGTACACAAATTACCATGAATTCATGCATGAATGATGCGTTACTTCATGCATTAATATCTCATGAATTATCAGGAACTAACAAGAATTCAAAGTATTTCTATCATGACTTCATGGATGAACAACACATTAATTAAGACATTAACTAAGATGGGTACATCACCATGATTTATGATTTATTACGCATGATCATGATGTTTTCTTTGTTCACAAAAAAAAAAAGGCCTTTACTATCCACTGTGGATAAATCTATACTTTTGGTACATGAATCATCATGAATTCATGCTGAAGGAGTGGATGCCGATCTACCATACCCTTCACAATAATATTATTTCATTATTTATTGTGTGTTTATTAATCAAGTTATTGATCAGTATTTAACCTCCTAGATTATTTGATGATTGACTTGGTTCCATACTGAAGTCTATTCTGTTCATAGGGTCACAGTGCCATGATTAGGTCAGGGTGACCTCCCATCTACATGAGCAACAGTGATTGGGACAACTGTGACATTTATGTGTTCTGCTGTTTTATGATATTGTTTTATGAACTTGCTTACTGAGCAATGTAACTGGTATTTGCATAATAGATATTAAATAATCCTGCGTTATTCTGTATTTTTACACTCTAAAAAGAGCCAAGCATAGTGTGTGTGTGTGTGTAATGAACCATGCTGAATGCTGATAAGTCTCTTACCAGAGCTAGGCCACCTTGAACTGAAGATATGTGTTGTCTGTGTATGTGTGTGTCGGCATTTTTTCCTGAGTAAGTGGAGAAGTTCGTCATCGGATGCTTTTTGTTCGCATCTCTGACTCCTGGTCTTCATTCAACACCTGGTCCTCGGGTTTTAACTGTCAATTCCCTTACAATGCATAGAAACATAGCATTATTTTGTGCATGTAAGACTACTTACCTCATGCATGCATACAGGCTAGAACAGTATGTCAATTAATGTGAGAACTAATGTTTTTCATTAATTATGAGTTTTCAAGCATGTTCATGTCATCCTCATATAGCCTGCAGTAAATGGACAGACCCCAACATTGGCCAATCACAGCACGCTTGTAAATTCTGTTCACATCCAAATACAGTACTCATCATTAACTAAGCATTAGCTTCTCATGACTTCATCATGTGTGTGGCCCCTCAACTAAAGTGGTGACCAGACCCCAACATTGGCCAATCACAGCACATAGCTTGTAAATTCTGTTCACATCCAAATACAGTACTCATCATTAACTAAGCATTAGCTTCTCATGACTTCATCATGTGTGTGGCCCCTCAACTAAAGTGGTGACCAGACCCCAACATTGGCCAATCACAGCACATAGCTTGTAAAAAATCCAACTTGCAAATTTGTTAACTCACTTTAAAATTATAAGTTAGGTGGACAACTTATTGAGCACAGTGTTGAGTTTACTTATAAAAAAAGATTTAACTGCATGTTTATTACTATTTGTCTAATGAAAATAAACAATTAAGTTGGGCAAACTAAGATTTTGATTTCTTCATTGGAGCGTTCACTTCCGGTCATTTCGCATGCGCAGTCTGTTTCCGCGGGGTTTCCCCTCATCATCTGCATTTAGAAGAGGCTGGATGTTCTCTGCTTCAGGTAAGCTTTCTTATCGAAAATAACTTAAATTACACAAATGCTTAACGTAAAATGTAACGCTGTGTTTTGGAGAGACTATTCTAAGGAATGTAATGATATTTTCCAAAGAGCTCAGACAGCTATTTAGTGATCTTCATTTGAAGGCCATAACCATACTGAACACAGTCATACGCCTAATGCGAATTTCACATGCTAAATTGAGATTATATATATATAGAAATCTTTGCTTGATTTGCCTTAGAGGAAGACCAAACAGAATCCTCTACCAGCTGGTCAGTTCACCGCGTTTTGATTTCTGCAAGTCAGTTTTGGCTAACATTAATGCAAAAAATTCAGCCGCGCTCAGATTAATCTTCCTGAGTAAATAACGTTACACAAGCAACAAGGAAAGTCGTCACTATTGTAGGTTAGTAGTGTTAAATAGAGGGGGAAAACAGCATTTTACTTGTAAGTTATTCTTAACCTTGTTAACCGTGTGGTTGTTTCTGATCTTAGACGTACAACATAACGTGCTTTACATAACATCCAGTCTAAAACACCAACAAATATATAATGTTGAATTATCAGCAAATGTCTAGTATTACCGGAGCTTAGGTTTTTTTTTTTTTTTTTAATATATAAAGCATAGCTCTTCTTAGCACCATTTAGTTAAATGTAATTTGCCATTATTATTTTGCATTGAATGTGATTCATCTAATATTCTCCTCTTTTGTATGTAATATTTATGTTGTGTTTTAAACAATTAATGTCAATTTAGTTGGAATGTAACACTGCACATGTCAAACTATTTTTATTTTTATTTTCATAGGTTTGGAATGCAGTATAAGCTTTGCAAATTTTCCCACAGCAGCAGAGAGGTCCTCTTGAAACACTACAGGCTTCGACACTATCAAGGGCGATCCTGGCAGCATCCTTGTTTGTATACTGACTGCGTCTGCACTTTTAAAACTGTAGGTGCGTTAAAAACACTTGACAAGATCGCACAAACACACTGCTGAATTTACTGACCACTTTAATTTTTCATGTGAGTTATGTGATTTCAAAGATGTTTGTCAGCCATCCCAGTTTTTAAACCATATCAGAAATCATTTGAGGAGGCATGACACAGTCAATTGTCCTTTTAAAGATTGTGAGCTGACAACCAATGTCCTTTCAACTTTTATTAGCCACGTATCTCGGAAGCATAAATCTCAAGGTTTTGAATATTTTAGCTCTTCTGTTACATTGCGAACTGATCATTTGGAAAGCAATGAAGAGACAGGGTCGGAAGAGTCGGGAGATCCTATGCAGAATCCGCAGTCAAATGTTACTGATGTCACTAAGACCTTTGTTCGTCTTTGAAACACAATAATTTTTGTTGGTACTCTCCAAAATGGCACTAAGGGTGACGCGGAGGAGAATAAATCTTGAATAAAGGTATTTTAGATTTTTTGCACATAAAGTATTCTCGTAGCTTCATAAAATTACAGTTGAGCCACTGATGTCACATGGACTATTTTGTCAATGTTCTTGGTACCTTTCTGGACCTTGAACGTGGTAGGACGCTTGCTGTCTATGCAGGGTCGGAGAGCTCTCGGATTTAATAAAAAAAAAATCTTAATTTGTGTTCCAAAGACGAACAAAGGTCTTACGGGTTTGGAACGACATGAGGGTGAGTAATTAATGACAGAATTTTCATTTTTGGTGAACTATCCCTTCCATGACATGTCTTTGGAACCTTTAAGCAAGTCAGTATACACTGCTGTTGTGTTGAAAAGACAGACAGTGATGTTCATTCTAAAAAATCTTATTTTGTTTCTTCTGCATTAGAAAAGTAACACAGATTTGGAATGGCGTGACTTGGCAAGGCTTAGAAAATTATGAAAGTTTTCATTTTTGAACTACCCCCTTTAAGTAATTTTACGTTACCACATATTAAGCTTTCCCATATACTTAATTTATTTTTACAGAATATGCGGCTCCGTGTTGTGTTGGCCCCTGATAATATTAGGAGGCTGGATATTTTGGAAAATCTCACTTCGGTTGAACACTTGAAAACAATTCTTCAAGAAAGGCTTGAAATCAAGGATGATTTTCTGATTCAGTTTGAGGATCCTGGGTTTGGAAATGAAATCTGTAACTTGATCAATATAACAGAGCTTCCACCAGAAAGAGCAGTGCTGAAGATACTCCAGAAAGTACCTGAAGAATCAGAACCAGAGACCTCCATTTCTTCTTTAGACACTGCCAGTATGTCCTCCCCATCTGATAGCTCAAACCAGAGTTTCCCCTTTGTGTCTGTGAGACAGCGTGAAAATTCTCACTCTCCTGATTCCCAAGTTCTCTTATGATGTTGAGTTGCGGCTTGAGAAAGGGAATTTTAAAGAAGATGGAACACTGCTCACAGTACCAAGAGAAATGAAAATGGACATCCTGGATAGCATAGCTCAAGCAATTTTTTCATTCAAAGCTTAACCAAACCATCAAGAGTTGGAGTCTGTGTCTGCTGCACTGATGTTAAAGTATCTATGTCTGAAGGACCCAGGCTCAGGAACAGGTTATCACAGCTGGACTATGAGCATCAAATATAAGGTTGGGAACTACCGTCAGAAACTATGAACGGCAGGTTGCTCTGAAGTCGCTGTGAACCAAAAAAGAGTGAACAATGACTCTAGATGTTTAAAGAAAGCAAAGAGATGCGAGATAAACTTTCTCCCAGACAACCCAGTAGGGCAGACAGATCGTTCCTTACAGAAGGAAAAAGATGCGCTACAGGAGGAAAGGAAGAAGAAACATTTCAACATGCAATTGTTGACTCCAAAATGGAACTGACATTCTCTCTGAGAAGGACGGAGATAGTTGATGAAGAACCTCTTGTGGCTGATGTCTTAAAACAATGGCCAGCATTGTTTTGGGAAGATCAGGTGAGTTTATGTATTTGAGATTATTTATTTATTTAAAGATTAATTCACTTGTGTAGTCTTAATTCTTACTGTTCACTGTGTATGTGTGTGTGTGTTTTAAGGTCTGTGCCGAGTTTTACAGAATTACACAATCCAACCAGAAGAGTGCTTTTTTGTCTTCTTTGCATCAAAGATGATCATGTTGTACCGATCACATGGTGGAGCCTATGGAGATGAAATGAAGACCCTCCTAGACCAACTTGATCAAGTAATTATTTAGCAACTTAAGTAATTACTTAGTGTCAAATCATGTAAACATATTGTAAAATTTGTAACCTGTGAATGAGCATAATAGTGGCCCGTTAAAGATAAGCCCTAAGCTTTTGGTTGAATATAACATGCATATAACTTTTTCTGTGTATTTCAGGCTTCTGATGCGCTTGCTCAAAGGAAAGCTACAGCTCTCAAAGGTCTACCTTTGTTTATGAGGGAAAGGTCTGGAAACTTCCTGAAGTCTTGCCTGGTAAGTGTGTGTTATCAGTCTGTTATCAGCATATGCTTTTGTCTGGTGTCCGAAACTAATCTGCTAACTGTTCTATAAGCCAAACGGCAGGGGAAAGAGTAGAATGGAGACAAAGCTTACATGCACAAAATAATGCTATGTGTCTATGCATTGTAAGGGAATTGACAGTTAAAACCTGAGGACCAGGTGTTGAATGAAGACCAGGAGTCAGAGATGCGAATAAAAAGCATCCGATGACGAACTTCTCCACTTACTCAGGAAAAGATGCCGACACACACATACACAGACAACACATATCTTCTGTTCAAGGTGGCCTAGCTCTGGTAAGAGACTTATCAGCATTCAGCATGGTTCATTACACACACACACACACACTATGCTTGGCTCTTTTTAGAGTGTAAAAATACACAATAGCACAGGATTATTTAATATCTATTATGCAAATACCAGTTAAATTGCTCAGTAAGCAAGATGCAAACAATATCATAAAACAGCAGAACACATAAATGTCACAGTTGTCCCAATCACTGTTGCTCATGTAGATGGGAGGCCACCCTGACCTAATCATGTCACTGTGACCCTATGAACAGAATAGACTTCAGTATGGAACCAAGTCAATCATCAAATAATCTAGGAGGTTAAATACTGATCAATAACTTGATTAATAAACACACAATAAATAATGAAATAATATTATTGTGAAGGGTATGGTAGATCGGCATCCACTCCTTCAGCATGAATTCATGATGATTCATGTACCAAAAGTATAGATTTATCCACAGTGGATAGTAAAGGCCTTTTTTTTTTACAAAGAAAACATCCTGCGGAGAGTTCCTGCCTCAAGTGGAGGAGTTTAAGTATCTTGGGGTTTTGTTCATGAGTGAGGGAAGGATGGAACGGGAGATTGACAGACGGATCGGTGCATCTTCTGCAGTAATGCGGTCGATGTACCGGTCTGTCGTGGTGAAGAAAGAGCTGAGCCGCAAGGCGAAGCTCTCGATTTACCGGTCAATCTACGTTCCTACTCTCACCTATGGTCATGAGCTTTGGGTCATGACCGAAAGGACAAGATCCCGGATACAGGCGGCTGAAATGAGCTTTCTCCGCAGGGTGGCTGGGCGATCCCTTAGAGATAGGGTGAGAAGCTTGGTCACTCGGGAGGAGCTCAGAGTAGAGCCGCTGCTCCTTCACATTGAGAGGGGTCAGCTGAGGTGGCTCGGGCATCTGTTCCGGATGCCTCCTGGACGCCTTCCCGGGAAGGTGTTCCGGGCGCGTCCCACTGGGAGGAGACCCCGGGGAAGACCTAGGACACGCTGGAGAGACTATGTCTCCCGGCTGGCCTGGGAACGCCTCGGTGTCCCCCCGGAAGAGCTGGAGGAAGTGTCTAGGGAGAGGGAAGTCTGGGCATCTCTGCTTAGACTGCTGCCCCCGCGACCCGGTCCCGGATAAGCGGAAGAAGATGGATGGATGGATGGATGGACATCATGATCATGCGTAATAAATCATAAATCATGGTGATGTACCCATCTTAGTTAATGTCTTAATGAATGTGTTGTTCATCCATGAAGTCATGATAGAAATACTTTGAATTCTTGTTAGTTCCTGATAATTCATGAGATATTATTGCATGAAGTAACGCATCATTCATGCATGAATTTATGCATGAATTCATGGTAATTTGTGTACCCTTACCGTAAAGTGTTACCTAAATATCTAACTGAATATATATCCATCCATCATCTGACTATCTATCATCCATCCATTCATGTGAATATCCATTTATCCATCCAAATATCCATCCATTCATCTTAATATCTATCATCCATCCATTTAACAGAATATCTTTCATCCATCCTGCCATCTGATTATCTGTCATCTGAATATCTATCTGCATATCCATCCATCCATCCATTTGAATATCCAACATCCATCCGTCCACATATCCATCCATCATCTGAATATCTATCCTCCATCCTGCCTTTCATCCATCTATCCATCTTAACGTCCATTCATCCATTCAAATATCTAACTGAATAACTGTCCACCCATCCTTTTTTCTGAATATCTGTGCATCTGAATATCCATCCATCCATCCATCCATCCATCCATCCATCCATCCATCCATCGAATTCAACATGAACCAAAACAGCCTGCAGCCTGATAAATGTAAAAACGTTTTACCATTTTTTTAGCAGGCAGGTCTGTGTTCACACACCTCGAGAAAGTTTATAACACATTCCCCAGTTCCACAGTAACCGAAATCTCACATTCATAAATACATAAAAGGCTCAACTTTACCGTTGCTCTCTTCCTTTACACAATATGCTTATCTGAAAAGCTGCAGTTTCCATGACAACTAAACCAGAACAAATAGGTGGAACTCTGGATGCTTTTAATAGAAAGGTGAGCATTTCACTTTTTCTTTTGTTCTTCATCTCCATCTTTTTTATCTATAGTCTAGATAATCACAAATTGTTTTCGTACACATTGGAAATGAAACAGGAAGTTAAATGGACCAGCTTTTTCCCGAGGTATACTTTAGGTGAATATATTAAAATAATCCCAAAGTAGAAAAAAAAATAACTCCGCTGTGTTCATACATTTTTGTGTGCATTATAATACATTTTATGTGGTCTCTCTTTTAAAGGACCACACTTTAAGCTGCAAAAATACCAAAAAAGCACTATTAATTATTTTAAAACAATCTATATGAAAACTTTAAATATATTGCATGCCATGTGGACTATTTTTTTTTCATTATATGGAAAAGAGCAGCTCAAACATTCCTCTAAATCTCTTCTTTTTTATTCGACATAAGCAAGAATGCCATATGAGTTCAGCACTACATGAGGGTGAGCGAATGCTATCAAAATTTCATTTTTAGGCAAACTGTCCCTTTCAAATATATAGTACATTTACATAAGCTGTTTGAATGTAAGCATATTATCTCAGCCCATCCGTAAAGGAAGGCCTCTTATGTGTTTGTTCCTGTTCTGTATCTCTGTCACTCCTCATAAGATTTCCTCCCACTCATGACAGCACAGTGTGCTTCTTACACCCACTCAGCCTCCTATAAGCCCACAAAACTGACTTCACTTTCCTGCACATTTTACTTGTTACAAATTCTGCTAACTCGTATTGTACATTTACGAGCTTTTTTTATTTTTGATTTATGCCACTGTCTTAAAAGAAAATAACCGTAGCCTACTTGCAGTTGGCATGTAGAAAAGTATTTCAGAACTGTTACGTGCTTGATGTTAAAAAGGGATGATACCGTAACATTTAAGTGAGACAACTGTTACTGCGTGTGATGCAGATCAAAGATGATACGGAGTAATGGTATTTCTATTTGAAAGACTTTACTGATCGCGTCGTGGAAAAATATAAATGTTTACAAAAAAATACAACACAAAAACAAAAGAAACAGGAGTGTCATACAAATAAACAAGACACAAACAATCCTTATACTAACCCCTAGACTAACTAACAAAAATAAATATGAAAATAAAAACCGAAATCTTCAGCGTACACGACGCCCAAACTAAACTCCTATAATCTACAAACAAAAATACAAGAGTGGCGTAACACTCTCAAATCTAATCTAACAGAGTACAAACTAACTGATCAGAAACCAAAACAAAATAATATTATAACAACGATTGACTAAGTATTCGAATCATCACAAAGATGATTAACTAATTTGTATTTGATTAACTAACTCGATGCGCCAAAATGCATTAACTTTGAACTTGACATAGTAAGACTGAAACTCCAGCACAGACATCAGCGTTATCTTCTACGAAGAACTCGATACAAGTCAATAGCCAAAGAACAAATCTATAAATAGATCAAATCACACAACACGAAGCATGACTTCATAAGACAAGATACATTGAGCATCGGGAGACAACTGGCGTCGAACGCAAACTGCTGACTTCGTTGGAGCACAAGGTACGCTGGCGTGGCGCACCCACACACAATCAACTGGAGTCCTCAAATACAGCTGGCACGTCAGCAGATTGGCAGAGCATCATGACGTCAAAATGATGATTGGCAGTCGAGTCAGCCAATAAACACCAACCTAGAAGCGGAGAACAAGAAAAGACGAAAAGACGGGAGAGCGACAAAAAGAAACATACACTAAACACACGTGGAACGTAACAACACATGAACACATTCAGAAATGTGTTAGATGAAGCACAAAGGATTTTCTTAAGCTTTTTAAAGCAACACCTGACATGCACAGAGCTCTTAAAGAAATGTTGCGGGTTCATTCAAACATTACATAATATTCATTTTAGTTCTCATGTTGCACATATTCAGTTAACTGGCCTGAGACTGAGACTGTTCATTTCATTTCACTTCACTTCGACACTATGTTTGTAAGTGTGTTGTTGTTGTTGTTGCTCTATCTATCTATCTATCTATCTATCTATCTATCTATCTATCTATCTGTCTGTCTGTCTGTCTGTCTCTATCTGTCTGTCTGTCTGTCTGTCTGTCTGTCCCTGCATATTTCCAATGCTAAGAGGACTATAACAGCACTTATTTTTTGCAAAAACAAACAAACAATAAATAAGTTATTTAACATGTATGCGCTCTGCTTTTCAGCTTTAACCCATCTGAATTGCCCCATATGCTTCCATTCAGACTCTACATGCCAGTTTGGCTTGTTTTTACAGGCCGCAGATGCTGTTGACAGAGTAGGGACATTGCTTCAAAGAAGCGCTATGTTAAAAACAATGTTTGTGTTGAGTAAGTGCTCATTTTGTATAGCTGTCTCAGTAGATTAGTATGCATGTCTGTAGCTGTCTGAAAAGATATCTGTTTCTGCCAACACCGTTTGAACAAATTATAGTGGGTGTCGACAAGACATATCTGATTCACAAAATATTACTTATGAGCACAGAATGGCTGCCAAGGGACGATGATAGTTTCCAGGGCATGTTTTAAACACCAAAATATTTCAACTTATAAATATTCAAAAGTTTAGTGGTTGCAATCAATCTTCTCTTTTTTCGTAGTTGTAGTTGTAAGAGCACATATTAGAATGATTTAGATGCTGTTATAGCAATAAATAAATATTTTGAATTAGTATTTTAATTTTAGATTGTTTCAATCATTTTGTCATTTTTATTATTTTAAAATATTTTTATTTATCTTTGTTTTAATTTGTTTAGTAGTTTTAGTAATGTTCGTACTTCATCCTAAATTTATATTATTTTTGTTAGTTGCCAAGGCATTTGTTTGAATTAAGTTTTTCAGGTGTTCAATTTTAGTTTAAGTTCTAGTAAATTTGTCTTTATTTTGTTATTAATATTAGTCTTACTAAATGTGCCTACAGTTTTTTTTAAGTTTATTAAATCTAAATACAATTCTAAAATCCAAATCTTTTCAAGTGCACTTTGTATTTATGTTCCAAATATTATATAACATTTTAGTTAATGATGTATTAATTTTGTTGTGTTTTTGTCATAATTATTAGTTTTGTTTTTAAAAGTCTGTACAGTTTTGTTACATTTAATATGTTGGTTTTAGTTTACTTACGTTTAGTTATTTAAACTTCAACTTGAACCAAACAGAAGTGAAAAATATGTAGCTAAAATAAAACAAGTTTGTATATTTTATTTCAGTTAATGTTTAATGTTTAAGATTATTTTATTTCAAGTAATGAAAATGTTTTTTTTTTTTGTTTTTTTTTTCTAAATCTAATTGTAATTGTTTATCTATATTTTCAATTGTATTATGTCCTAAATGTTGTATTTTAATAACAACAAATTTATAATACAGATTCTTCAATTCAGTAACTCTAGAAGCCATTTGGGTTAAATTCTGGATATCCCGACCCTATAACAGCTCTTGCACACAAAATGTTGTCTCAAATTACTCTTGTCAAACCAAACCCTCTCCAAAATAAGCCTTGTTGTCAAGTCGTGTTTACCACAATATTTAACTAATGAATTGCAAAGTGTGGAAGATAGATAGCAAAAATGAGAGACAAACACATCACAGACTAAATGTCAGATGTCAACGGGCCTGCCACCACTGAGCGCATTTGGGAAACTGATTTGAGATTGATTCTGACAGAAGTTAAATGACACTGAGCTCTGGTGACTTGAGCAACAATTCAGAAGCCTTGAGTTTCGCCGTCATCCTGTTCACAGGGAACTCATGGTTGTCAATCCTGGGAATCTATAATGCTGGATATTGGACTAGGGATACCTCTGACAAACGTTCAATCAATGAAAACGTTTTTTTTTAGGTGTTCTGAAAAATGTTCACAAACGTGTGGGTGTCTTTAAAAATGTAAGGCCCAATGCATTAGCTCAATGGTTTTGGCTCCTTAGTCTAGGTTTTCCTAATATAGCTCAACTGGTAGAGCACTGCACTAGTAACGCCAAGGTCACAGGTTCAATTCCGAGGGAACATGCTGATACACTTCAAAATCACTGCTAATGTAAATGCAGCTCACCAGTGGGTCCTCTGCAGGGAATGGGAGTCCAAACAGCTGATAAAAACATCACAATAATCCACAAGTAATCCACACCAGTCCAACAATTAACATCTTTTGAAGTGAAAAGCTACATGTTTGTAAAAAAAAAAAAAAATCATAATTAAGATGTTTTTGTAGATTCAAACGATTACTTTCAGCTAAAATATGAGTCTTCAATCCGTAATATTGCCTACTGTCTGAATCAGGAGAGAAATTTGCACAGATCAAGCACCATTTTCAAACCAAAACATCTTTAAACAAATATGTGGGTGGATTTGATTGTGAAAGAAGAGATGGGCTTTTTTTTCACTGAAGGAAGCATTATTATCAATTATGGACTGGAATTTTAGCCATATGCAACTGTTTAAAGTTAAAACATCTTAATGATGCATTTGTTTCTTACAAACATGCAGATTTTTGCTTTACATTACATTAATTGATGGACTGGAGTGGTGTGGATTACTTGTGGATTATTGTGATGTTTTTATCAGCTGTTTGGATTCTTATTCTGATGGCACCCATTCACTGCAGAACATCCATTGGTGAACAACTGGTGAGCAATGTCAGAAATAAAAGCATCTAAATCTTGGATGGCCTGAGGGTGAGTAAATTCTCAGCATTTTTTTAATTATTTTGGCCGAACTACTCCTTTAAACACACAAATATCACATGTCAGGTTTAACTACTTCTTTTGTGCACAAGAAGTGTCCTTGGGCCTCTGCAAGGTCTCTTTAGACAATAACAGGAGGATAACAAGGTGACCCTAATTCCCACCCCCACACCACTTGAAACTGCCTGTGTAAAGTCTTATATGTCTGACTGCTAATAATCCTCTCATTGAGACATCCCTGAACATGGGTTCCCTATCTGTCGGTCACTACGAGTTATGTCGTGACGACATAGGGGATTTACTTGGAAGCCCCAATCATCTCTGACTTAAGAGAAAACGCCAATGAAATTGGCTAGTGGATTTTGCATACCTGAGCCACTCCCCGTGCATATGGGTATAAAAGTGCGACAGGTGCATCCACTCATCAGATTTTTGCTTCGGAGCCGAGTGGATGAATGTGTTGATCTCCACAGAGCCATTCATCATCTGTCTGGAAGCTGTTCTGGTTGGCGTCACGGTGCGAACAGCGGTGTCCTGTCTGCAGCGATTCCCCTGGGCACTTCAACTGAAAGAGCAGATTTCCTAAAAGAGCAAATCATGGTCGGTTCACGTCTCTTTAAAGACGCTGTTCCGGCAATGTCCTCTTGGTTGCGGTCGTTTCCAGTCCTCTGTCAACAGCCACGATCGTTGTCTTCAGTGTCTGGGCATCCAGCACGCTGAAGCTGCGTTCGTGGATGGTTTAAGCGTTCATTGAGCGTGTAACCATGACAGCGCTGCGATCGCGCCTCTCTCTCCTCACGGGGATGGGAGGGGCTTCCTCTGTCACTACCCGTGCTGGCTTCTCTGCGACGAGCAGAGAACCATCGGCTAGTGCTCTGGGCGATCTGAGGGTTACAGTGAGAGCTTTTCCGCCGGGCCAGTCCCCACGGACCTTTCACTCCTCCTGCAGTAGCTGTTCTGTGCGGCTCCCCGTTGATTCTGCTGTGCCGTCTTACGGCGTGCACAGCATTTTCATTCGGCGCGCCGATAGAGGATTAGATGTCGATCGCGGCATCGGGGGATGGGCAATCGTGCTCTGAGGATGAAGGTTCAGTGAAGCTGCGGGGTTCGCGGCCGCCGCCGAATCGGACCCAGAGTTGACGGCTATGCTTTCCTGGGCTGCCGCAAGATCGGGCTGGAGGCGTGCACACCTCCCAGTCCCGAGCCCTCGCGGTGAGATGATTGGCTCCTCGGCATGGGCTGTGGCTTGCGACCACGCCCTGCCCTGCTTCCTTTCTTCCCGGAAGTGCACGAGGAGCTGATGAAGTCGTGGTTGGCCCCTTTTTACAGCCAGAAGCGGCACGTCTGCCTCCTCCATCCTCGCTACCCTCGATGGCGGGGCAGCTAAGGGTGACGCTGACATTTCCCAGGTGGAGAGAGCGGTCAAGGCATTAAATGCACGAGGGTAGTACCAACCAATGGTCAATGGAAGTTACTGGGCAATGGAAGTCACAGCACAGTCCCTCGGGAAGGCGATGTCCACACACTTGTGGTCCAAGAGTGCCGTCTAAGTCGACAAAGTTCACTTTCTCGACGCTCTCGTCTCCCAGGCTGGACTGTTCGGCGACACTGTCGAGGACTGTGCCCAGCAGTTCTTGGCAGTACTGCAGCAGACCGAGGCCGTCCAGCACTTCTTGCCCCGTCGTGATGCACCGCTCCGCTGCAGGGCAAGCCCCAGTCTGCTGGTCGCCGTGGGCGCCCTCCTGTGTTCCTCTGAGCTGCTCCGCCTTGTGCTGGCGCGTCGAGCCTCTTGCAGGAGCATGGCACCCCCCGTGTTCCAGCTGGCCCCGATATCGTGCAAGGAGGTGATAAAACGGCCCTGACACAGGCAACCCGGAGATGTGGGAAGCTGCTCTATCTCAGGAGATGGCGAGGTCAGCGCCGCTCCTTCCCTCGAAGGAGGGCTGGGGGAGAATCATTTCATTCTGTTCTGCCGCTGGCTCAAGGGCCACATTGTCAAAAGAAAGAGCAATTTCCTTTTCCTCCGGGTTATCAGAATTGCCGGTCGACAGTGTGCGCTGCCTCCTCACTCTCGCCCGCGACCCATCTTGCCAGCGGCCAAGAGAGTGCGGTTCGGGGACGCAGTGCCTCCCCACGCACCTCTAGCCAGTCCCCTTTGGGACCCAGGGAGTTCGGTAAGGATGCTTCAGAACGCGCTGCCTTCTGTACCATCCAGCCCTACTCCCCTGCGCTGCACCACCGCAGGTACGTCGATTGTGCCGTTGGAGCCCCTTGCACGGCGTCTGGAAGCATGGCTTGCACTACCCAGCCCGTCTCGGTGGCTCGCGTGCACAATTCGTCTCGGCTACGCGATTCAGTTCGCCAGGTGACCTCCCAAGTACAGCGGCGTTCTCGAGACCTCAGTGGTAGCTCGGAACGCCCCTGTCTTGTGCGACGAGATTGCTGTCCTCCTGGCAAAGGATGCAATCGAGCCGGTCCCTCCAGCCGAGACGAGGCAGGGGTTTTACTGCCCTTACTTCATCGTACCCAAGAAAGGCGGTGGTCTTCGACCAATCCTGGATTTGCGAGTCTTGAACCGGGGCCTGCACAGGCTCCCGTTCAAGATGTTGACGCACAGGCGCATGATCAGGTGCATCCAGCCCCAGGATTGGTTTGCAGCGATCGACCTAAAGGATGCTTACTTTCATGTTTCGATCCTTCCGCAACACAGACCGTTCCTACGGTTTGCGTTCAAGGGTCGGGCATGGCAGTACAAGGTCCTCCCCTTCAGGCTCTCCCTGTCTCCCCATGTCTTCACGAAGGTCGTAGAAGGCGCCCTTGCCCCGCTACGGGAAGTGGGCGTCAGGATCCTCAACTATCTCGACGACTGGCTCATTCTGACCCAGTCCCGAGAGCAGTTGTGCGATCACAGGGAGCTGGTGTTACGGCACCTCAGCCAGTTGGGGCTTCGGGTCAACTGGGAAAAGAGCAAGCTCTCCCCTGTGCAGAGATCTCTTTTCTCGGTGTGGAGTTAGACTCGGTGAGTATGACGGCACGCCTCACTGACGAGTGTGCCCAATCAGTGCTGAACTGCCTGAGTTCCTTCAGAGGCAGGACGGTGGTGCCACTGAAACAGTTTCAGAGGCTCCTGGGGCATATGGCATCCGCAGCTGCAGTCACGCTGCTCGGATTGCTTCATAAGAGACCACTTCAGCACTGGTTGCACTCCCGAGTCCCGAGGTGGGCATGGCGCCGCGGTTCACCTCGGGTGAGTATCACACGTGAGTGTCGCCGCTCCTTCAGCCCCTGGACGGACCTTGCTTTTCTACGGGCCGGGGTGCCCTGGAGCTGTTGGCAGTGCACCTGGCCTTGCGGCAGTTTCGGCCACTGCTGCTAGGCAAGCATGTGTTGGTCCATACGGACAACACTGCGGCTGTGTCGTACATCAACCGGCTGGGAGGTGTACGATCACGCCGCATGTCACAGCTCGCCCGCCATCTCCTCCTCTGGAGTCACACGCAGCTCAGATCGCTGCGCGCTGTCCACATTCCGGGGGAGCTCAATCGTGCGGCCGATGCGCACTCACGACAGTTCACTTTTCCTGGAGAGTGGCGACTCCATCCCGAGACGATCCGGCTGATCTGGAGTCGATTCGAGGAAGCTCAGGTAGACCTGTTTGCTTCCCGCGAGTCCTCCCACTGCCAGTGCGTCCCCCTCGGCACGGACGCACTGGCACACAGCTGGCCTTAGGCTTTACGCAAGTATGCATTTCCCCCAGTGCCAGTGCACCATATGGCACCCGCGTCCAGATCTGTGGAATCTCCATGTGTGGCTCCTGGACGGGACGCGGCCGACTTAAGTGGTCTACCACAGGCCGTGGTAGACACTATCACTGAGGCTAGAGCTCCTTCAACAAGGCAAGCCTATGCACTGAAGTGGAGCCTGTTCGCGAACTGGTGTTCTTCTCGCCGGGAAGACCCCCGAAGATGCACGATTGGAGTAGTGCTTTCTTTCCTGCAAGAAAGCTTGGAGCGTAGGCTGCCACCCTCCACCTTGAAAGTGTATCCATCACGATGCAGTGGACGGCCGGTCCCTGGGAAAGCATGATCTCATCGTGAGGATCCTGAGGGGTGCCAGGAGGTTGAATCCCCCTAGGTCACCCCTGATGCCCTCCTGGGACCTCTCTATCGTCCTGGCTGGACTTCAGAGGGGTCCCTTTGAGCCGCTGGACTCAGTCGAGCTGAAATTCCTGTCGGCTAAGACAACGCTCCTGACCGCGCTCACTTCCATCAAGAGGGTCGGGGACCTCCAAGCATTTTCGGTGAGCGAAGTGTGCCTTGTGTTCGGGCCGGACTACTCTCACGTTGTCTTGAGACCCCGACCTGGATACGTGCCCAAGATTCCCACCACACCCTTCCGCGATCAGGTGGTGAACCTGCAAGCACTGCCTTCGGAGGAGGCAGATCCAGCCTTAGTGTTGCTGTGTCCCGTAAGAGCATTGCGCATATACGTGGACCGCACCCGGAGCTTCAGAAGCTCTGAGCAGCTCTTTGTTTGCCATGGAGGTCAGCAGAAAGGGAAGGCTGTCGCCAAGCAGAGGTTGGCCCACTGGATAGTGGATGCCATCGCCTGGGCGTACCAATCCCAAGGCGAGCCGTGCCCCCTTGGGGTGAGGGCTCACTCCACACGGAGTGTTGCCTCCTCCTATGCGTTGGCGCACGGCGCCTCTTTGGCAGACATCTGTAGAGCTGCGTGCTGGGCGACACTGAACACCTTCGCAAGATTTTACAGTCTCCACGTTGAGCCAGTCTCTTCCCATGTGTTGGGTAACAGGTAAGTGGCGGGAAGAGTTGGCCGGTGTCACGCTTGCTGCGCCATTCCCCCTCACCCGGGGATACGAGTGCCTTTTTTCCTCCTCCAGTTCAGTTCCCCGGACGACGAACCCTGGTGGAGTCCTCCAGCACCCCCGACAGTCAGACTGAGCAGAGCAGTCTGATGCCAGGCCCAGTACTGGTGCTAGCTCGCCCGGGTTTCCGGTCAGCCCCTGTACTCGGCTAGGTGTCCGTATGGCCTGATTCCCTTCGGGTAATCCCACACGTGTATTCGTCCAAGGTAGGGTTTCCCTCACGGTAAACCCGTGTCTTCCCTTTGACAGAGCTCTGTCAGGCCCCGCTGGCAGCCCTCCTCCCTACTCCTAGGTAGGATCTGCCCCAAGGTCCAGTCGTATGTAGTACTGCCCCAGGCCTGGGCCAGTCCATATCAGTGTCTCCACATGTTACCTACCTTCGGGCAGGATGTGGCCTCCGTAGCGCCCTTCTCTGGAAGGCTCGCTTCCCCGTCGTTACTGACAAGCTGCAACAACAAATAGAAAGGTCTTTCATAGAAGGTCGAAATCCCTTCCGATTTCTTGGGGAAAGGAACAGCGGCTTGGCTATCTCCAGCAGCAATGTACTCAGTGGTCCCTGCGGGCACCAAGGTTAGCAAATTTGCGCTGGGGCGATGGGAAGGTTGCGACCTTCGCATGCCATTTGTCTGTCACGCACCAGCTTGTCAACATCTGCATGCACAAGGTCGTGATGGGGTTCAGGTTGTGGCACTTTCCATATGACCCCTATGTCGTCACGACATAACTCGTAGTGACCGACAGATAGGGAACGTCTCGGTTATGACGTTATGTCCCCATGCCACAATCTTGAACCATCGCTGGTTTCCAGGGACACGTTCTCGGCTCCTCAGCGGGTAAAACCTGATGAGTGGATGCACCTGTCGCCCTTTTATACCCGTATGCACGGGGAGTGGCTCAGGTATGCAAAATCCACTAGCCAATTTCATTGGTGTTGAAATTAGATGATTGGGGCTTCCAAGTAAATCAACTATGTCGTCACGACATAACGTCTCCGTTCCCTCCATCAGGGAACGAGGGTTACGTAACCGAGACATTATTTGCCTTCAAAATGTAATCATGCATGTAAATGTTTTACCCCCATTACAAGCCCCCTGAATACTTAAAGTGCTTAAATGATAAAGACTTCCTGGGACATGATGAGGTTTGTTTCTATTCAGGACCATTACCACATCTATTTGTTCTGCACTATTAAGTACTTCAAGTGCCTGTTATGTACTTCTGACATTTATAATACAGCAACAAAATCAATTAAAATACTACAACTATAACTACTTCTACTACTACTGATAAAATAAATTTAGAAAAATAAATTTAGATAGCATAAATTTAAATAAATGTAAAGAGCCAAACACAGTCTTTATGTGAAATTATTTACATGCTAATCATTTTGAAAATTATTTATAATCATAAGTGAAATAGTGATATCATAACTGACATTATGGTCTACATATCTGGCTTATACATGACATATTATGTTATGTAAATATTAACATTTGTGTTTGTCAGTCTGTTTACTTCAGTAATGCAGCTCAACATTGAACACCCACGTGTTCAGTGGCATTGGTTCCGTAAGTGATTTTTCAGTTAATTCCCTCTGTAGGGGTTTCAAAAATTTCGAAATTTATCAATAAAGGGTTCTAAGCCATATAACAAACCAAACAGCTCAGAGATGAATTAAGGGTCGTCTTTTAATGGTTTATATGTTATCATCAAAAACATTTCTATATGGAGAACATGTCTATTCAAAACAACATGATATTTTACCATGGCAATTTATGTATTGTTTATGATACATTGTATAATTTGAATCTTGGAGTCTTTTTTTAATGCAATGAAAGCAAATCAGTCTTTTGAGGCCATGCGTTTGCAGAGCATTTTATTTCAGGACAATGGACAGCAACCAAACAAGCACAACATCCAGACAGGACCATGGACAGCGCCCTAAACAGCAAATATCCAAATAGCACCATGGACAGCATCCTAAATAGCAAACAATTGAAGGGATAAAGTAAGTTTGAAACTCTGAATCAATTGAACCAATTCTATTGTAAAATGATTCACTGTTTCGAAGTCTTTGAAATGACACAAGCTGGTTAGAATGATGTAAATGCAACTAAAACTCAGCTCAAACATACTTACAAACACCTTTTACAAACCAACTGCAGATGTTTTATTGAAAGCATAATCTGCAGTAAACAAATCATTTAATACCATTAAATATGAATTGTCTCTATAACGTGTAGTTTTAATAAATAGTAGACTGTTTTGTCTGATTTATGGTGGGCTTGGTTAATCAGGAAAGAAGAGAATATGAAGTACAACGAACGCTGCCCTTACATTCTACAAATGCATCATTGAAATGAATACATTTATTTATAAAACCGACTTGAGATTATGTAAAATCCACAGGCACTGGTTCATTGGTTTACTGAGATCAAAGCCCCCAAGGGGGAACCAGTGACATTTTCAAACCATTATGATATAACGAAGTTGCATTTTTTTTAAATCATGTGACTCTGGTGTTTTGACGTGCACCGGATCACTGGTTCAAACAATTGATTTGCAAAAGTTCCAAAGATTCACGAAACAGTGCTTGAAAGTACCTATAACTGTAGCAAACCATGCAGATGGCACCATGGACAGCACCCTAAAGAGCAAATGACTAGACAGCACCATGGACAGCACCCTAAATAGCAAAAAGCTGTGTTCGAATTCGTGCAGCGCTGCACAGACCAATCTGCGGCTTATTTTTAAGCAGTGCATGCAAGTTAGCATCAAAGTATAGTGAGAGCATTTCGAGAGCTGCTAGCTGACTCAGCCGGTGCAATTTCTCCAGAGCCACTGCAGGTGCTCTGATGACGAGCTGTTTCACGGTTTGCCAAATACACCACAGGACAACGATGGCATGAGTTTTGGGTTCATTCTAACACCTTCAATTCCAATAATGAACATAAATCTGTGTTTTTAGGTCATCAAAAGCTTTTTTACTGTCGTCATAAAACACTGATAAAGGGAAAGGGAAGTGGTGTGTGGCCAAGTATGGTGACCCATACTCTGAACTTGTGCTCTGCATTTAACCCATCCAAGTGTACACGCACAGTAGTGAACATACACCCGTAGCAGTGAGCAGTCATTGCTGCGGCGCCTGGAGAGCAGTTGGGGGTTCGGTGCCTTGCTCAAGGTTCTCACCTCAGTCATGGTATTGAGGGTGGAGAGAGTGTTGATATTCACTCCCCCCACCTACAATCCCTGCCGGACCCACAACCTTCGGGTTACAAGTCCAACTCTCTATCCATTAGGCCACGACTGCCCTAAATGCATATGCCCCACTTTATAGGTATTTAAAGAGAATATGTTTATGTTGAGCTTTATTCTTGAAAAGATTGTGCTATTTCTGTTGGTCATGAAAACATTTCTAAAATGTCTGTGTATTTGACAAATATTACATTTAATTTACTTAATCTGTGATAGAATATGCAAACACTGTGTGAACGTCACTCCTGGGAGCAGAAAGTGCCCAACTTGACGTCTCCACTTTTAACCCCCAACTGCAACTGGTAACTCTCATCAATCTGTCTGTTCTGTGCAACATGAAGTCGAACGAGATAGCACCCTTGACAACACCCTAAAGAGCAAATGACTAGATAGCACCATGGACAGCACTCTAAAGAGCAAATGACTAGACAGCACCATGGATAGCACCCTAAAGAGCAAAAAGTGGACAGGACCATGGACAGCACTCTGGATAGCAAAATAACTAGACAGTACCATGGACACCCAGGTTAAAAAAAAGGCACACTTACAGTATATAATGTACTTTTAAGTGCTCTATTTTGCTGCACTAATTTTGTACTTAATATGCGAAATATGATTCTTTAGTACTTCTTAAGAAAAAATTAAGATCAACTAAGTACACTCAACTGTGCTATTTTGGGACACCATGAATATGAATTAAAATCCACTTTTAACATACTATTTCTGTATTTTTTTATTATTATTATTTATTTAGTCACACTTGTGTGTTCTAGTGTATGAAAAATGGTACTACAAGTGGTAACTAAACACATGTTTTATATACATGTTTTAGATGCATGTTATGTTAAAAGCACATTTTAGCTCATATTCACGGTGTCCCTAAATAGCACAGTTGAGTACACTTAGTTGATCTTAAGTTTATCTTAAGAAGTATTAAATAATTATTTTTAGTATATTAAGTACACAATTATTGTGCAGAAATAGAGCACTTTAAGTACATTATAAATTATTTTAAACATGAGCACAACCCTTATAGGCAAACTATCCAGACAGGACCATTGACAGCACCATAAAGAGCAAAATGTTCAGACAGGAACACTGACTATAGGCAAGGCAAGTTTATTTATATAGCACATTTCATACACAGTGGTAATTCAAAGTGCTTTACATAAAAGAAAGTGAAATAGACATTAAAAATCAATAAAAACAAACATGGAAATAAAAATAATAAAAACAAGGAATTTTTAAATGATATAGAAATTGTTTTAAAATGAATTTAAAGAAAATGATTACACATAAAATTCATTGCAGTCAGTTCGGACATATAGCACAGTGCTCATTCAACAAATGCACAGTTAAACAGATGAGTTTTGAGTCTTGATTTAAATGTGGCTAATGTTTTAGCACATCTGATCTCTTCTGGAAGCTGGTTCCAACTCTGGGCCGCATAATAGCTAAAAGCAGACTCCCCTTGTTTTGTGTGAACCCTTGGTATTTCTAACTGACTCGATCCTAATGATCTGAGTGGTCTGTTCGGTGTGCATGAGCAGTGCTTGTTGTGGCTGCGTGGTGTTATCAGTACCCTTGTGGGATGTGTCAACCACATGTTGACTCAAAAGCTGACATGACGTGAGCTGGGCCTGCAGTCTTTGGTGGTTGTGGGGCCCGCCATTTTTTAGTTGAAATCTGGGGGCTTGCAGCGATAGAGTGGGAGAGTTTGGTCCCAGTATACACCAGTTCCTCCATTTTCTGTGAGAAGCTTAAAAGTGGAGATGCTGGGGAGAGGGATAGCGTATCTGGTGAGCAGGGCTCTGGCTCTGGTGTTTCCGGTGGATGTGAGATGTTGTCCTGGCTTCCCTGGCTGTTTTCCAGAAAGTCGTCCTTGGGTGCTGAGTCTTGGAGCTGTTGTAATACGTCACAGTCTGCATTTGATGAGCTCTGTGGACAGGGCTCAGCTGGGATGTCCATGAGCAGTGCTTGTTGTGGCTGCGTGGTGTTATCAGTATCCTTGTGGGATGTGTCAACCACATGTTGACTCAAAAGCTGACATGAAGTCCTGTGGTCACTCATATTCTGTCCAGGTGTGTGTGTGCCATTCAGGCCGAGTAGATTGGCACACACCGCTGAAGGATGACGGAGGGAGAAATAGATATTGTCCTTTAGCACTCTTGCACCGAGTCTGTTTGGGTGGAGGCCATCCAGTTTAAACAGTTGTTTGTGGCCCCAGAAAAGATTGAAGTTGTCGATGAAGTTGACTCCTTTTATACTGCAGGTTCTTTGTAGCCATGTATTTAGCCCAAGCAACCGTGAAAACATGTTAGTTCCCCTTGCTGGGTGTGGTCCACTGATGAACGACTGAACTTTTAAGAGTTTCAAAGAGTTCACTGAAATCCTTCTTAAGGAGTTCTGACTGCTCCTTCCGAATATCATCATATCATTCATGGATGATGACTCAATTTACAGTCTTGTGCTTCATCAGAATGTTCCGAAGTTCTTTGTTCACATCAGAGACGGTTGCTTGAGGAAAGCAGTATGTAGTTGTAGTCCTGCTACTGATGTTTCTGATAATAGCGTCACCCACTATCAGAGTCCTGGGCTCGGCTGCGCTCTGAGCTGAAAGCCGCTGTCTGCTCGACCTTGAGCGCCTGTTAGTAGCGATGTTAGCTGTTGGCTGATTCGATCCGTGTTTAGTCACATTTGCGGATTCCTCACCCACATTCATTAATGCTTCAAAACTATTCTCAAGATGTATAGGGGGTGGTAGGATACCAGTGTTTACAAGTTTTGTCATAGCCGTATCTGGGCTAGAGGATGCTACGGCAGCAATATGAGATACTCGTGATAATCTGATGTCTCGATTGCCTTT